>NC_057801.1:440454072-440636829 GCF_018294505.1 Triticum aestivum | reverse complement strand
CTTAGCGGGGATGGAAGATTGGATGAGATTATGTGTGGACAAATATGGAGAAGCGAATATGTGCTGCGGGAAGTGGACAGGTGATGATGACTACAGCACGCCGCTTGACTTACAGGACACATGCCAGCAGCATAGGGTCATGTCGATGCCAGACAACTTGCTTGAGTGATCACAGTACTGGTACTCCCTACAGTACCTACTACAGTACTATGCCCTAACTTGCTTGAGTAGAGTAGTAGAGTAGGACTCTGCTCTACTACTAGCACCAGAGCAGTAGTATATTCTAATATAAAATAGTTACAAACTTCAATGCCCGAGCGTGGAACGACTACGAACTGTCCTCAAAGACCATGTCTACGTGGTGTTTGGACTTATATGCAAAAAAGTAGCAAGATGCCCGTGCATTGCACGACACACCATCTTCACCAACTCGGTTTTTTCTCTACTCCTACTCCTATAAAAGACTCAGTTGGTGATGATGGAGGCGAGGAGGCGTGTTCAGCCGGGCATGCAGCAGACGGCGCAACACTATTCGATTTGTTATAAAAAAACAAAGAAGAGTAGTAGAGATAGAGACATAGGGAGGAGCACGAGGTTGTGGGAGATAAGGATGAACGAGGCAAGGCCTTATCTGTAAATGTGGAGAGAGGTGCGGGTATCTTTTGTAAAATTGTCATAGTTGGCTTTCTATCCGTCAGATATAGATCGGACAGTTTATATTACAAGATGGCAGGCATACCATCGTCACCAACTCGGTTTTCTATAAGAGTAGATATAGATAGATAGAGACTAGGGAGTACTAGTAAGGTCACCATCTACTGCTTCGTGTACTACTCCTGCACTCCATTCGGCGGCCGCAACGTCCCCTACAGCCATTCCCTCCCGCGCTACATTCGACGGGCGCTGTTGAAATTTGGGGAGCGCACTCTCGCGACTGCTGGCAGCCACGACTTCACCGACGACAACTTCTTCCCCGACCTCGGCAACCTCTTCCTCAACGACATGGGCGACAACCTCAACGCCAACGGTGCTACTCCCGTTGCCCCGTATGTGTTTTTGTCCTTCCTGTTCGAAATCGTGGCAGAATTCATGTTTCTACTCTGTATGCTACTACTATGCTAGTCCACATGATTAGTTTCATCTCTGTTATAGCCGTCATTATTTATTTTGTGCTTATTCGGATTAAATCTCGTAGTAACTTGCTCATATATTCAACTGGCGCAACGTCCCCTACAGCCACTCCCATTTCATGTAATGCCTGGTCGATGCCTCCAAGGAGCCCTTCGTCCACTGCTATGAGTGTCCGATGTCGTTTTGTGGCTCGCCGACGGACATGGTGCATCACCTCACGGATGCGTGCAACGGTCACTGCTGGCCCTTGGTGGAGAACATCAAGTACGAGATGTGCTACCCGTTCACCATGACGGAGTCGCTGGAGGATCACCACCGACTGCTAGTCTCGGAGGAGGACGGCAGCATCTTCCTCCTGATCGTGGGCACCGGCGAGGCCCGCGTAGGCCGCCGCCCCGTCTCTGTAATGTGCATCAGGAGCGACGCCGCTGATGCTGACACTGACACGAGGCCTATGTACGGGTGCGTGGTCAGTGTTACTACCCCTCCAGGTCGCGTGGGCGGTGACACCGGCCTCATCGAATAGACTTGGACTCTAGGGAGCTGGGACTATCCCGCCAATGTGGACTTGGAAAAGCTATGGCATCCTTTACCCGCCGACGCGGTGCACGGGGACTCCAAGGAGGTTCATACGGACATACGCATTATCAAGTTAAATGTTGATCTATATTCAAAAAAAGTTAAATGTTGATCATTAGTCTTCGCTCAATGTAATCCGCTATCTAAGCATGTGGAGACTTCCATGCAGGATCTTGCTCTATTGGAGTATCGCGCATGAATAAAAGTGTATCCGTTTATGGTTTAGTCTAGAATATTCCATGTATGAATTTTTACTACAGTACTGGTGAAAGACTTACGATGAACCATTTCTTACATCTCCTCTGCCCCCTTGCAAGTCATCCTGATTTAATCCCTCCGTCTAGATGTATAAGGGCATGGTTAATATTACTTAATAGTATAGCCAACTGTTGACTATAAGAAAGTGCCATGTCATCTGTAGCCAACATGTATAACAATCGATACTCAAAAACTAATTCTTAAAGATCATTTCTTGCAAAGCACAATAAGTGTTATTTCTTCACAAGTTTTGGATGCAGGTTGAACAGTTGAATGCTTTTGTTTGCAAAAGATACCTTTTTATCTATTTCACCCGGATGTTTGTGAGCTCTAGAGATGAAATAATATCCGAAGGAACCTATCGATACCCGTTACACATGAGATGACCCCCACATCCTTTGTCAAAATAAACAACTCCCCGATCAATGCATTTCACTCTTCGGTGCAACGCACGGGCACCTTACTACTATAGATTAGTATGACCAAAAATTGAACTAACATTATATATAGTATGATAAATGCTGATGCATGTCACCTAAAATTATATCATTCAAAAGTATGTTCAAATACGAATCCAACGATATAGTTTTTGTTGACATGCACTAACATTTTGTCAGTTAAATCTTCAGTCAAATTCAATGGGGGACTAATAAACCACGACCGCCATAGTACAAGTGTAGAGGGCGGCGCTGCACGGGAGTCTCACCTCTCAGCCCGCTCGTGGCGCGGCAGTAAAGCCGTCATATCACAAAACCCAACCACTCCTAGTAATAAGTGGCCTGGTAAAATAAACGGACAAGCAACCATCACATCCCTCCGTCTTTTTTGCATTTCATCTCTCTGCATTTACTTTCTCCGGTTCATCTCGCACACTCGATCCCTAGCTACTACTCCTAGGGCCAGTTCTTTTGGCGGCTTCCCCAGCTTTTCCCACAAGACTAGTCACAGTGGAGAGTGACAATAAGGCGCCTCACTCATTTATTTGGGCTTCTAAACTACTACTCCGTCCTGGTTTATTCCTCACCATTGTAATTTGTGCTAAAATTTGACCGAAGATTTAACTGATAAAATGTTACTCCCTCCGTCTAGGTGTGTAAGTCATCTTACGAAAACCAAATAATCCCAAAACACTTAGGCGCGGTGCATTAACTTCTACCTCATTTCTTGTTTCTTGACATATCAACCAATAAGAGATAAAGAGTGTGCATGCTTTTAATGACTTGAGATATCAAACACGACATGCAGTGGTTAGTTCATTGCATGCAATACTATTAATTAGCAAATAAACATTAATGTTTCTTGTTTTCTCCTCCTCCTTGGTCACGGTGCACAACCTAAGATGACTTACTCACCTAGACGGATGGAGTAGTGCATGTGACATGCACTAACATTTCATTAGTCAAATTTATGATCAAAAATTGACACAGATTACAATGGGGACCAATAAACCAGGACGGAAGTAGTAGTTATGGGATTACTAATCTAGAAGCCTAAAAGAACTAGCCCTTGGTATTCCTACTAGTAGTAGTACTCAAGTTGGAATTCCAATTGCACGACACAACTTGTTAGGCAAAAAATTCGATACAGGGTGTAGGAAGCGGTTTGGGAATTTGCATGCCTTTCCAACCAGTGAGATACTCCGTACAAAGTACGACAGAGAAATAACCACAGAAAAGGAAGCTAAAAGTAAACAATCAAACGAGCATTTTTGCATTTGTTTTGCATGGAATCGTTTCACAAGCTTGACTAGTGTTGTTTTCTACTTTTACAAAAACCGCATCGTAATGTTAAAATGTGCATTGCACGTACATAAGTAATAGTAGTACTCCCTCCGTCTAGGTGTACAAGTCTTCCCTCCTTCTTGGTCACGGTGCACAACCAAAGATGACTTATTGACCTGGACAGAGGGAGTAGCACATTCTACAAGCATATATCGAGAGAGACGTGTAGTCCGATAGTATATAGTAAAGTTTGTGCTATATGCACGTACTTGCAAAATGCGTACGAATACACAAGGTTTCCAAACTTTCCCTTTTACATACTTAATTAAGGACACTAAAAATTCCTGAACGTTCGGGATTTATCATTTGCGTCCCAAAACTAATGAGAGCACCTTATGAAACAAAAATTATACTCCTCCTAAAAGCCACGACACTCGCAGGAGCGCTTGCGGCGCGCCACGAGTGCCCTGGTACGCGGCCGTTTCCCAGCGCGCCGACACAACGCCTCTTCCTCAGCCTCGCAACTCGCAAGGTGCTGATTGGCGGCTTGCTGGCGGGCGAGCATGATCTCACTAGTGTGGTGATCCAGCGCCAACAGGTACTCCTCCTTGCTGGAGCGCCAACCCGGTCCACGTACCGCCAAGCGTAGATGAGGCGCTTGGGGCCGACTGCACTCAAGGCGTCGGCACGGGCGTCCTCCGCCACCCTCACGACCCTTGCACGAGCCTTCTGCCAAAGAGCCAATTGCCTGACTCTCTCGGATGCGACATAGGCCTCCCAGGAAGCTTGTTCCGCGGTGCGCTTCTCTTCCTCGACCTTCTTCTCCACCTCTATTTTGGTGCGCTCTGCTGGAGGCAAAGCCTCCCACAAGGCGACATCCATTTCTTTCCAAAGCTCCTCAAGGCTCGGGTCTCGGCGGGCGGCGCAGCGTTCTCCTTGTAGCGGGGAGCCGACACGTCCTCCGACGCGCGTGCTGGCAAGATTGGGAACGCTGACGCGTCCACCTCGATGCGTCGCGGCAAGGAGCGGAACGCCGGCGCGTCTTCCTCGACTAGTGGCCGCGAGGAACGGAACGGCGATGCGTCGCGTCACGGCGAGGAGCGGAACGCCGATGCATCCTCCTCGACTAGTGGTGGCGAGGAACAGAACGGCGACGCGTCGCGTAGCCGCGAGGAGCGGAACACCGACGCGTCCTCCTCGACTAGTGGCGGCGAGGAACGAAACGGCGACGCGTGACCGTCCGCGTGGTGCAACGAGGGGCTCCTAGGGCTTGGGAGGGGCGATGCCATGGTGGTCGACGTGAGAGGGAGGGGGAGGAGATAGCGATGTCGTGGGAGACGCAGTATTTGTACCGAGCAATGGCACACCTACGTAAGATATGGACTGGGCTGCACTGACTTAACTGCAGGTCTAGTTGCATCACTGACATGTGGGCTAGTCCCCCGTTGGGCCCATATGTGAGTGACCCAATGCACCTGAAGTTAAGTAAAAGCTATGTGGGCATATTTGTTGGAGTAAATTATGAGGGAGCAAAGGGGTGGAAATATTGCTGGTCACAACGGATTGGACGAGCGTGGGGGAGGAGAGTCATGCATGCAGATTTTTTCACACTGGGTGGAGTGGTGGGACCGCCGGAGGGAGAATGAGAGTTTGGCAGGCATATTGTTTCCACACATGGAGAGGATAAGATTTGGAGACGAACGGGCTTCCTGCAGGTATGGGGAACGGTGCATAATAAGTCATCTTGCATGTCGGGCTAGGTATAGTCCCAAGTCATTAAAAACATACACGCCCCACACATGTTCATATTTCAAGGTGCACTAAATTATTGCATGCGATGATTAAGGCTGGCCATAATGGTGGTATCTTAGCTGGTATCATGCACACGGGAATAGCAAACATGCTGATGTGGCAAAGAATTAAAGAAGATAGGGGGGTTAGAGTAACTAGTGTTCATGCATGCATTGGTAAACACATTTTTTTGTGAAGAACGACAACATTAGTTGAGTACTTTTGCAGACTTCAAAAACTATTCCACCGCCTCTACTATCTTGCTAAGAGTAGGTGATAATTTTGAATCGAGCCCTTTAAACTAGAAGGGAGGTAGTGGTACTCTAATAGCTAACCATGTTGTGATGACAAGATAGGACATGGCACGCACCTGGACGGAGGAACTAGTCTGCATTGTGCATTTAAGTTTTGTCTGAAGTCAATGTACCTCTACTTTCACCAGACTTATAGAAAAATGCAGTATCAACATTCACAATGTCAAATCAATATTTTTACACTCATTATAAAATGTAGTTCTTATACTCATTAAAACCAATATTGTAGATATTGATATTTTTAGTATAAATTTGCTCGTGGGATTTCATTGATGCCTGTCAAAGCATGGAGGAAGCGGAGATTACGGCTTGCATTGTCGGTCTCTACATAGGTATTTCTCTTCATAATCCTGTAATTTTAGAGACTGATTGCGCTTTTGTGGTAGCGTCTCTTGCATCGGGGGACTATGACAGGTCTGCTATGCGTGACCTGAAGATGAAAGCGTCGAGCATCTCGAAGTTGATCAACAATCTTCAATTGTCAAAGATTAGCCGTTCGGCCAATAAGGTGGCACACTTAATTGCTAAGTATAGCTTTGACAATATATTAGATGGTATTCTTGTAAATAACGTACTGCCCTGTGTGGTGAATATTGTATCGAATGAGTGTATTGGTGTGGATGGTTAATTAATATAAGGTGGTGTTCAAAAAAAGTATAAATTTGGTCAAACACTTTGCAAACGGTTGACGGGAGTAAAAAGGACCAGAGGGAGTATCATGCATGCGGAGTAGGCAAAAAAATTGCTCATTTATAGTCGGTCGAAGTCTCAAAGGGCGCGACCGCGCGAGGGAGGCGAAGGTCGTGGGAGGCACGACAGTTAACGGAATTAAGTGAAGTTACATCCATGCACCGGCATGGCGTGCGAACATGCAGAAGCTATACTGTCAGGCCTACGACATGAGTCTAGTAGACATGACATCTAGTGGGTCCCGCATAGTTCTCGAGAA
Source organism: Triticum aestivum (assembly GCF_018294505.1). NCBI lineage: Eukaryota > Viridiplantae > Streptophyta > Magnoliopsida > Poales > Poaceae > Triticum > Triticum aestivum. The sequence goes on along the minus strand of NC_057801.1, from coordinate 440,630,086 downwards.
CTCTTTGGGGGCTTGCAGCTATTTATCCACCGGGCAAGCCAGCAACACCACGCCGTTCGCATGCCTTACTCGTCCCTGTCTTCTACCTCAGAACAGTTCGCTCCCAGTCGTCCCGTCCTTTCACATTAGTTCGCTCTCAGTTTTTGCGGGGTACAACAGTTCAACTTCTCCTAACCCTCCTCCAAAATCCATGGCCTCCCAAATCTCCATGGTCGCTGCTGAGTACCAGGTTAGAGCCATCACCGGCGATTAGTTCATCGTCATCTACACACATGGATCCGCGACGGTGAAATCATGGCTTGCTCGCTTCCTACGCATGTTCAACAGTTCAACGGATGAGTGGGTCGCTGGTCCAGATGTTGAGTACACCACAGTCCCGGGATGAGAGAAGGATCTAAAGGACGAAGAGAGGAAGAAGCCCGCCGTGATCCAGGTTTGCGTACATAACGTTTGCTTGGTCTACCACATATGCCATGCCGACGTTGAGTGTCAGGATTTTAAGAATTTCCTCAAGGACAAAAGAGTGAAATTCGTTATTGTAGGCTTTAAGAATGACAGGGATGTCCTGCGTCGGATAGGTCTCTTTGTAGGCCAGCCCTTCGATCTCCAGAAGGCAAGCCTGGTGTCCTCCTCTCAACCTTCAATGCTGACCCTGGCAGCAGCCATGATTGATCCTTCATACGCTAAAGTGAAGAAACCTCATCACGAGTTTCATCATGCATGGGAGTCAAAGACATTAGATGAAGATCACATCCTGTACGCAGCAATGGATGCCTACCTTTGTTTAAATATCTACAAGGGTTGGATGAAGAAGCAGAGCCCAGTGTCTGGTTCAAGCAAAGAAGCGTCAGCGAAGAGGAAGAGGAAGAGGGACAAGGACGAAGTCGAGGACGTGGACTCGGACTCCGAGTAGGTGGCAGTGCCGTCGCTCATGCTGGTTCTACTGCAGTGTCAAGCGGACTAGTTGCTTAATTTATTTTCAAGGGTGTGTTGTGCTGAGGCCCCAGCAGAACTATGTTTATGTTCTTTCTCGTTATTTGAACTCTTTAGTACGTATAGTAGTACTATTACTATGTCTTACTACTGTTCTTCTTGCAGTTGGTACTACTGCTCGTATCTTCGTGTTCCTACTGTACTTAATACGTTCGTACTAGTAGTATAATTTGGGTCAGTCGATTTGTGAAAGAAGTTCGACGGAGCAACGGAAGAAGACGGCAGAAGATGTGGAAGAAGCCCTTCTAGCCATCCATGTTGCATCAAACGGCTCACATGAGTCGACTGACCCAAATTGCTCCTTCAGATTGCAGGATCCACATGGCATTCAAGGTCTCGAAGGTAGATTCCGCATCCACACCCGGTTTGCGGGCTCGACGTGCGCGCGACTGGCTTCCGCCGCGACAGCCACCATGCATGCCTCCTCCGCACGGGCGGAGACGACAATGGCATGCTAGTTCCTCCTCACCGGCGTGCTGGAGCACGCGCTCGTCCTCCTCTTTGTATGCTGCGTGCATAGACGCGGCTCCACCAGCTGCTCGCGTGCCTGGCAGTGTGGCGGCATGGCGAGGAGGGACTGCAGTCGACGTGAGCGGGCGAGCCTTCGGCTTCATGGCACAGGGATGGCGGCGACACGGCGGTGATGGGCGAGAAATTGTTGGCTAGAGCAGGCAGGCGCTGGCATGCGCAATGGCGGCGGCGGCATATTGATGAGTGCGCGTGTGGGAGCTTACTTTAGTTTTATATAAGTTTGGTCAAACTTAAAAGAAAACCGTACTAGTACACGACATTAGACTTAGGCAGCGCTTTTATTAGTTTTTTTTTGAAGTTAGTACCACGGCCATGATACGAATCCTGTGCAAGCGCGTGAACCGCGGCCGCACGGTCGATCGAACGGTGAGTCACCATGTCGCGCTCGAAGAACATCCACCGAACCTTTTTGTGTGTGTGAAAACAATCCTCTAATATTACTCAACTTTTTTCCTGGGAAAGTTCTTGACGCTGCAATATTTCCATATATTTGAATTTACCTCCAGTTCGTGTTTATTTGGATTTGGACATTTTAGGTGCGCCCTAGTTTTTTTAATACTTATTTTGTGTGTGTGACTGAGAGAGAACGTGTGTATGTCTCCATATGTGTGTTGTGGCGGAAGGGCAATGTGGAGACAGTGTGCGTGTGATACAGACATAGAGAGGTGTGAATGTGCAAATGATCATGCATGAGTGAGACATAGACAGATGCCGATACGTTGTGTATACATGAGAGAACGGTCTTCTAGTTTACTTGTGTGTGTGTATGTGTGTGTGTGTGAGAGAGAGAGAGAGACAGAGAGAGAGGAGGATCCGTAACACAACAACGATCTCTCTCGATTCGTCCGTCCCTCACACGATCGCATGCAACACATGCATCAACGCGCACATTTTGACACCCTCACCCAGCCCCTGCCCACCTCAAGGCCCGCACAATCTCTTTGTGAATACCCATTTCTCTCCTTAGGTTTGTTTTCTGTTTAATATCTGACAAACACACACACACACACACACACACACACAGCACAACACACACACACACACTCCCTCGAGCACACAATTCATCCCCATCCAAGGTTATACGGCGACCACTCTCGCTTGTGCTTCTTTGCACCCCAACATGCACAACACCTCAATCTTCAAAGAGGGCATCGAGCAAATCGAAGACGGCGACCACACTGCGCTAGGGAATGCGGGGTCATTTCGAAGCAGGGTGATGTGACGACAGCTGACTGACTCCTCCCCCACCCTCTCTCTCTCTCTCTCTTGCACAAAATTACCAATCCCTCTCCCCCCCACACAAAATTGCCAATCCCTCAACCCACGAGATTCTTCCCCTCTCGTCCATGTTTTTCCAGCTCTTCATCAAACATGTTGTCTCTTCTCCTTCCACGTATACAGAATCCGGATGCACACGCATCTCACGTATATTACATGTCTCCATCTTTCTCACAGACCTAACTTCTTCCTCTCTCTTTCTCTCTCTATCTCTCTCTGTCTCATTAGGTTTGTCTCCTACTCTCTCGTCCACATACATACAATCTTTCCCGCCCTATCTGCTCCATCTTCAAAAGCTCTCTGCACGTTTCATTCACACATTGGGATATGTCAAAATGTTGCTTCTATAATGGCTGATGTAGAGTTATGGTTGTTTTTGTTGCATCCTACAAAGTGATAACTATGAAATGCATTTAGATTCTCATTTGACTGGGATTATGTGATTTTGAGCATGTTGTGAAGTACTATAGACCTTGTATACATCTTGGGATTCGACAATGATTGTAACTATTGAATTGTATAGACCATTACATTCGAAGTCAATAGCCTAATATATTTATTTCACAATTTCAACAAATGATTAGTTCACTACAAACTAAGAAAATAAATGTGTACTCCCTCCGTTTTTATTTAAGTCCACGTATTAGCATTGGTCAAAGTCAAGTTTCGTAAACTCTCAGAAAGCTTATAACAAAAAATATTAACATATACAATAACAAATAAATACCATTAGATTCATTATTGAATGTACTTTCACATCATACATATTTGTTATGGTAAATATTTATATTTTTCTATAAACTTGGTCAAACTTTAGGAAGTTTGACTTCGGTCAAACCTAACATGCAGAGTTTACTACTACTACTCACTAGTTGCTTAGCCGAATCACTCAACACGCCACACGGGGAGTCTAGTGTCACAAAATTTTGAGGTCGGCGGGAAAATCTCCCGCGACCCTGATTCGAGCAGTGGGAAGTTACCATCATAGCCTTCGGAACAGGCCTACGGATGACGCTTGGTAGGGGGCTCTTTTCGTAACTTTGGGTTCACCCTACCCAGCCAACCCCACCCCGGCACCCAGAGTAGTACACCTTAATACTCCCCATTTTCTATCCCCACCGCAAAATAGACTTCTCCACGACACCGCAGCCTTCATGCTCCCCCGTTTACATCGGCGCACTCGTCCACCGCAACGCATCTGCCTCATCGACGACCTCATACGCCGCACTGGAGCCGGTCCACCGTCGTCATCGTACATGGAGCCTCTTCCCCGGCATCGTCTTCCACGGTCTCGGATCTGCTTCCCGGAAGCCGACGCTAAGCGCAGAAGTACCACCGTCGTGGAAAATGAACTGACTCCCGTTGCCGACCATGACTCACAGAGGCCGCCGCGACCATCGTTCTCCTCCTCGATTGGTAATGTGTGTATTGAATCACTTAGCAGTACATGTGCAGTTCCAATTTTGTTCATACCTACCCTTCAAATTTCCTGGGTGCTATTGTTCCCGTAAAAGTAATTGGTTATAGCCTCCATTGTTCAACATAATATCAGCTTGTAATTGTGCGTCGCTCCTGTATCGCGCTATGCTTGGGTAGGTTTTTCATCTGCAACCAGTAGTGTGGCAAATGATGGAAATGTTTTTAGAACTAGCAAGATGCACATGCGTTGCACGCATCAAGATGCATTTGTATGAGTAGTTTATCTTGTGGGAGAAAAGGATGAACGAGGGAAGGCCTTATTTGCAAATCTGGAGAGGGGTACGGGTATCTTTTTGCAAAATTCCCAGTTGTTTCCTTCCTATCTATCAGATATAGATCGGACGGCCTATATTGCAAGAAAAAAGGTATAGAGAAAAAAAAGTAGACAGTAAAGGAAGTAGAGATAAATATTAAGTATTAAATATTAAATAAATATAACAGTAGAGAAGAGAGTAGAGATAGCAGAGACGTCGGGAAATGATTGCGCGCGCACGGGAAAAAGCGGCCGGACGTGCGCTAGTTTTGGCGCGCGGCGTCTGGCGCGCTTTATAAAATCCAACGCCCTCCCACCGCTCTGTGCCTTGCCACCACTCTCTCCCCGCTCTGTGCCTCGCCACCGCTCTCTCCCCGCTCTTTATCACCTCGCCACCGCCGCGCCACCATGCCGCCGCCTCGCCGGGAAACTTGGGGATATCGCGGCGTCCGCGCGCGCCCCTCCGGCGGCTTCTCCGCCGAGATCCGGTTCCGCGGGATGCGCCTCGGCCTCGGCAATTTCGACACCGCCAACAAGGCCGCCCGCGTGTACAACACGACGGCGTGGTGCCTCCGGTAGCCTCATAGAACATTGAACTTCCCCAATGTGCCGACGCGGGAGCGGGCGCAGGAGCTAGCGCCTCTGCCGCGGCTTAGCACCGATGAGGATCGTCGCGACAACCGGAGGCGGGAGCAAGATGCCGAGATGGACGAGGAAGCCATGGCGCTGTGGCGCCAACACTTCCCGCAGGACATCATCAACGAGCACGAGTTCTACGCGCAAAGGAGGGTGGAGAGGGATAAGAGGAGGGCGGAGTGAGCCGCCTATCGCAAGGACAAGCGTAGGAGAAAAGCGGACGCTCAATTCAACATGAGGCTAGGAGCAGCGTCGCCCTGGGAATCCGACGATGATCGGTATCTTCATGCCTACAGTCAGACGTCGAAGGAGGACATCACCGAGGAGGAGTCGGACAACGAGGAGTACTTGAATTATCTTTTTTTATCTATCTATGTTGAGAGCTATCCTCTACTCTCTAGTATCTACTTCTCGATTAGGGGGTGTCCGGATAGCCGGACTACCATCATCGGCCGAACTATCATCGGCCGGACTATCATCATCGACCGGACTCCAAGACTACGAAGACACAAGATTGAAGACTTCGTCCCGTGTTCGGATGGGACTTTCCTTGGCGTGGAAGGCAAGCTTGGTGATACGGATATGTAGATCTCCTACCATTGTAACCGACTCTATGTAACCCTAGCCCTCTCCGGTGTCTATATAAACCGGATGGCTCTAGTCCGTAGGACACAACAACAACCATTACAATCATACCATAGGCTAGCTTCTAGGGTTTAGCCTCCTTGATCTCGTGGTAGATCCACTCTTGTAAACATCCACAATATCAATATCAATCAAGCAGGACGTAGGGTTTTACTTCCATCAAGAGGGCCCGAACCTGGGTAAAACATCGTGTCCCTCGTCTCCTGTTACCATCCGCCTAGACGCACAGTTCGGCACCCCCTACCCGAGATCCGCCGGTTTTGACACCGACATTGGTGCTTTCATTGAGAGTTCCTCTGTGTCGTCACTGATAGGCTTGATGGCCTCTTCAATCGACAACGACGCAGTCCTGGGTGAGACTTTTCTCCCCGGAAAGATCTTCGTATTCGGCGGCTTCGCACTGCGGGCCAACTCACTTGGCCATCTGGAGCAGATCGAAAGCTACGCCCCTGGCCGTCAGGTCAGGTTTGGAAGCCTAAACTTCACGGCCGATATCCGCGGGGACTTGATCTTCGATGGATCTGAGCCACAGCCGAGCGTGCCGCGCTGCCACGATGGGCATGACCTAACTCTGCCGCCGGACAGCACCTTGGAGGCCGCACATGAATCCGCTCCGACCCATAGTCCGGAGCCGATCGCTCAGATCGAGGACGGATGGCTGGATACCGCCTCGGGAGCTGCAACTTCTATGGCGATGGAGCCGAACACTTACCTAGTCCCGCATAAAGCTCATGACTCCGAGGTGCCGGACTCTCTGCCGGACTCCGAACCTCCTGCGCCCCTGCCAGTCGAATCCGACTGGGCGCTGATCATGAAGTTCATCGCTGCAGACATCTTTCAGCACTCACCCTTCGGCGATATCTTAAATTCGCTGAAGCATCTCTCGCTATCCGGAGAGCCCTGGCCGAACTACGGCCAGGATGGTCGGGACGCGGACAATGAAGAAATTCAGAGCCCACCCACCACCCACTTCATAGCCACCGTCGACAATCTAACCGACGTGCTAAACTACGACTCCGAAGACATCAACGGTATGGACGACGATGCCGGAGACGATCAAGAACCAGCGCCTACAGGGCACTGGAAGGCCACCTCGTCACATGACATACATATGGTGGACACCCCAAAGGGAAGCGATACCGAGGCAGAGGATAATCCCGCCGATAAACAACCAAAATGGTGACGTAGACGCCGCCCTAAGCCCCGCCTTGATCAAAGCAACATTCCTAACGACCCAGCGATAAAGCAGGGCAAACCAGCGGACGACGAACAGGATGAACCAGATAATCAACCCCTTCACGGAGCAATCAACAGTCCGGACACACCACCGGAGCATAAGAACCTTCACAAAAGACTCGTCGCCACTGCAAGAAGTTTGAAGAAGGAAAAACGGAAGCTCAAAACAGCGGAAGACATACTCAGAATGAAGTGGAGCAAAATACTCAAGACCACAGACAAATATGGCAATGGCCATCAAACAAAGAGCTACCCAAAGCGCAAGCTGCTGCCAGAATTTGACGAGGAAGCCATAAAGCCCTCACAGTCAAAAAATAAAGAGGCCGCCTGGCTGGATAGACGGCCAGATGACAGGCCAAAAGCGACAAGCAGCACCGCACACAAGCCGCCTTATGATCCTGGGAAAACGGATGGCCCAACTAGGTCCATCTACGGGCCAAAAAGGAGGGCCCCAGGAAGTAACACAACACGACAAGCGTTCGGAGTCAGCGGCACACCCAAATACAGGGGCGCCGCACACCCGCTATGTTTTACCGATGAGGTGCTGGATCATGAATTTCCAGCAGGGTTCAAACACATAAACATAGAGGCATACGACGGCACAACAGACCCAGGAGTCTGGATAGAAGATTACATACTACACATACATATGGCTAGAGGAGATGATCTCCACGCCATAAAATACCTACCCCTCAAGCTCAAAGGGCCAGCTCGGCATTGGCTCAAAAGCCTCCCAGAAAACACTGTTGGAAGTTGAGAAGAGCTTGAGGACGCGTTTAGAGCAAATTTTCAAGGGACTTATGTCCGCCCTCCGGATGCAGATGATCTGAGTCATATAACCCAACAGCCCGGAGAGTCAGCGCGCAAATTCTGGAACAGGTTCCTTACCAAAAAGAACCAAATAGTCGACTGTTCGGACGCGGAAGCCTTAACAGCTTTTAAACACAACGTCCGAGACGAATGGCTCGCCAGACACCTCGGCCAAGAGAAGCCAAGAACAATGGCCGCGCTAACAAGCCTCATGACGCGCTTTTGCGCAGGAGAAGACAGCTGGCTAGCAAGATGCAGCACCAGCGACCCGAGTACATCCGAGATCAGAGAAGGAAATGGAAAATCACGGCGCAGGAAAGATCAGCGTCGGAATAAAGAAAAAAGCCCAAAAGGCACGACGGTCAACGCCGAATTCAAAAGCTCGCGGCCAAACAATAAAACACTGCCTCTTAAGGACAACAACGACGAGGTATCAAATTTAAACAAAATTTTAGATTGGATATGTCAAATCCACAGTACCTCTGGAAGGCCTGCAAACCATACCAACCGAAATTGTTGGGTTTTCAAACAGTCCGGCAGACTCAACGCCGGACAGAAGGGGCTCGATGCGCCAAGCGAGGACGATGACGAACCCCAACAGCAGAGCACCGGGAGTCAAAAGACTTTCCCACAAGAAGTCAAAACAGTAAACTCACTTCATGTGATAGTACGGAAAACCAATCACTTTCAATCATCTGGATTAGTCCAGAAGTATCCGGAACGCAGGATAGACTGCCCTGATATTGGATCCCGTAATAGACGGACTGCAATTCATGCAGGTTTTGATGGACGGCGGCAGTGACTTAAACCTGCTATATCCGGACACAATCCGCAAGTTGGGATAGACCCCACTACAATTCGGCATAGCCGCACTTCCTTCAAAGGAGTGGCGCCAGGCCCTTACGCCAGGTGCACAATTTCATTATCACTATAAGTTGTGTTCGGGTCACGTGACAACTTCCGACGAGAAAAGCTAACCTTTCATGTCGCCCCATTTAAAAGTGGCTATCAAGCATCACTGGGACGGGAAGCTTTCGTCCGCTTCAATGCAATACCACATTACGCGTCTCTTACGCTTAAAATGCTTGGTCCACGTGGCATCATTTCATTAAAAGGTAGCCTGAGACCCCGGACACGGCTGGACGAGTCCGGAATAAATAAGCTAGGGGCTACCTAGCCGCACACCCCTTCACAAGGGTTTGTACATATAAGCCATGATGAGCTAGCATAGGCTCAGCTTTATTAATCTATATTTCAATTTTTATGCACTTTCTCACACGATTTCTTTTCAAACTAAGTTCCTCTCTTTTTATAGATGAACAGCATGCACACCCGTCCAGGATACGGCACAACGGAGACACATGCGCAGACGTGCAGTAGGGACCCGTTGCAAGGACTCTTTTCAGACTAAGACCCTACGTAAACCTTTCTTACTGCCTCTTGTTGCTATAATCCCCTGGTTTCTCATTATAACCAGAGTGGAGACTGGCGTTTTGGCATCGGCCGCGCCAGAAGAACTTGCCTGTACCTGGACACAAGGGGCTTAGGGCATTGTTTTGCCCGCTATTGTAAAGACCGAACACCTTCGGGAGTGTTCGGCGTCTCGAGTTAGGCCTTATATGCATCAGCTCCGAATCATGTCTTTGGTCAAATGTTGGGTTTGCCCGGCTCCTGTGTTTTGCTGCCTTACGTTCCGTATCATCGGCTAACGCGGCACCTGGAGAACTACTGCGATTGTGCCCCAGTTCGGCTGGGCGAGCACCTCAGTAGAGAAAGCCGAAAACTAACTGTCATGATACAGCAAGAGACTGGTCAACCACTCAATCGACCATGGGAATGTTTAGAATTCCTCCGCTTTGACGAAGGGCCATTTCCCGGTCAGGCACATACGCGCCCCACATTCGGAGAGCGCGGTGCCCCTAGGGGCTATGTCATAGCCCCACCCTCGAACTCCATGGCTAAGTGAAAGTGATAAAGCATTATAGTCCGGTTGCCTCGTTTGCTAAGCTACCACCTCCTTTACAGGACCGAGACGTTGGATTAAGTGTGAAAACACGCTATTTTTTGTGAACACCCCCGCACCTTGTGCGTGGGGGCTAAAGCCGACGACTGCATCTTTCAGGTTATACACACGTATACATGAACGGCCGCATATGAGATATGCTATTACTTGAACGCACAAGTATAAAATGCGCTTACATCATAAATATTGTTTTACATCATAAAAACGTTCATTCGAGCATAACATTTTTTGAGCACTGCGACTCTATTACACAAGCACCACGCAACACTTCGCCAAAATAGTGCTTGGCGGGTAACCGCTTATCGTCCGAACCCGGGGTCGCAACAGCGGTGGCATCCATCTCTGTCCAATGTGTCTTCACACGGGCGAGTGCCATCCGTGCACCCTCTATGCAGGCCGACCGCTTCATCGCCTTGATATGCGGCACCGCTCCAAGAAATTGCTGCAATAAGCCAAAGTAACTCTTCGGCTCGGGCCTATCCGGCCAGACATGGGTCATTATATCCGTCATAGCAAGCCCGGACAACCTATTTAGCTCAGCCCATTCGGCCAAATGGTCGGTCAGCGGAAGTGAACACTCCGGACTATGGAATTGAGACCAAAACAGCTCTTCCGTCTTGTGATCCTTTTGGCTTCGAAAATGCACAATGGCTTCCGCTGCACTCGCTGCTAAGTCCATAAAAGGGTCCTCCGGACCCCACAGTTGCCCAGCTGAGCGTACTTTGGATCCATAAACCTTCGGCGCAGCAGAAAAGGCTTGCCAGCTACAATTTCTCCGGCCCGGCGCAGCTCTTCCTTTATAGCCCGCATTGCAGAGCGGGCATCCTTGGCTTCGGCGGTGGCCTTCTCCAGGTCTTCTTGCCCCGCTAGGCGCTCCTTCCCAAGAGCCTCATTACGGTCGGTAGCATCTTTTAACTTCACGGCCATTTCGGCCATCTCTTCCCTGCTCCGGCAGTGTGCGGCCCTCTCGGCCGCTAACTCCTCAGCCGCCCTCGAGGCTGCCGCATTACTCCTTCTGGCCTGCTCCTTGGCTTGAGCAAATTCGGCCCGAAGGCTCTCCACAGCAGCGGCACTATCTGCATTTCACATACATGTTGTAAGGAGCTGGCTTCGGCTCCCTTACCAAGTGACCGCACAGAAACACTTACCTTGCGACTCATCAAGTCGCCTGTTGACCAGCGTGATGTCCGCATCCGCAACAGCGAGTTGCCGCTTTAGTTCAGCAACTCCATCAGTCCGGCTGGCCCCCAGACGACCCACCACCTGCATCAGCACGGCGGAAATTTAAACCTGCGATTTTGATCCTCAGCACGCTGTCGATTTCGACAACCTACCGAGTCTCAGGGGCTACTATCTATACAGGGCGCATTCTATATGCAAAACTGTTAAAAGGTGTGTCATTTTTACGTACCTCGAACCCCGCCAGCAAACTCCTGACGGCATTATGCAACCCGCCTTCGGCGGACGAAATCCTTTCAATCACCAGGCTCATCAATGCGTGGTGATCTTTTGAGATAGACGCCTTCTCAAGCAGATCCTTCAGCCGTACACCAGTTGGCGCCGAACTATCCGGCTTTGCCAAACCCAGGGGCTCCCTCTGTGACGACACTTCAGGCTCGTCCACCCTATCCGACGGCGCCCCGGAGGGAGGCGTCTCGCTCTCCATCATCTCCGGACGAAGGTCCCCCGAAGACGAGCTCATTTGCGAAGGACGGAGATCCGAACTACAAGGTAAAACCTTTAGTTATCCTCAGAAGCACAAATAGGTATGTCCCTTATTATGAAACTCCTTTCTTTCTTTGTACTTACAGCTCGTTGGAGGGCTGATTCTCAAAGGGAGATTGTGCGGCCGAGGCCTCCCCGGACGCAGGGCCCTCTGGTGAAGATTTCTTCCCCCATTTAGGGGCTTTTGCCCCCGGGTCCTCGGAGGCAGTCCTCTTCTCCCCTTGGAGGGAGGGATTCTCGATCCCCCCTCTTTCAAGAGCCTCCTTAGGCGAGGCAGTAGCTTTCCTGCTTTCCCCTTCGCCTTCCTCTGGAGGCGCAACCTCAAGCATCCGGACCAGCACGGAATCTGGCGCGGTCTCGGGGAGGGGGGCCGGACACCATATCAATTTTGCTTCCGCTATCCACTCCTGTTTAGAAGGAAGTTGGTCATAAGGCGAATCATCGAAAGGCAAACAAACAGTATGTCCGGACTTGGAACTACTTACTTGACTATCCGGGCGATTGCAGCTTAGGCCAGCATCCTCGGTCAATTCCGGACGCGCCTCTTGCGATCCGAAGAATAATTTGTACATCTCCAGGGGTGTCATACCCATGAAGTGTTGAAGAATCCGTGGGCCCTCCGGATTGAACTCCCACAGCCGGAGAGGGCGGCGTTTGCAGGGCAGGAGATGCCTAATCAGCATAACCTGCATTACCACCACCATATCAATCTCCCTTGTTTGGAGATCTCGAATCCGGCCCTGCAGTAGGGGCACGTCCTTCGACGGCCCCCAGTTGAGCCCTTGAGTGACCCACGACATCAACCGTCGTGGAGGTCCCGGGCGGAATAAGGGCGGCGGCTTTTGTCTGCGGCCCCTCGGAACAGTAATATAGAACCACTCTTGCTGCCACAGGCCGAGGTCCTCTTGGAAGGAGCCAGCGGGCCACGGGGCATCGGCCCTCCTACTTATGGCCACCCCGCCGCACTCCGCTTGACGCCCCCCGATCATCTTCGGCGCCACATTGAAGGTCTTCAGCCACAGGCCGAAGTGAGGGGCGACGCAGAGGAAGGCTTCGCAGACGACAATAAATGCGGAAATATGGAGGATGGACTCCGGAGCCAAATCGTGGAATTCCAACCCATAGTAAAACATGAGCCCTCTCACAAAAGGATCCATCGGGAAGCCTAAACCCCGACGGAGGTGGGATACAAAAACGACATACTCGCCGGGCTCGGGGGTGGGGAGGGCCTGCCCTTCGGCAGGCAACCTGTGCGAAATCTCATAAGCCAGGTACTTGGCCTCCCGCAGCTTTAGTACGTCCTCCTCCGTGACGGAGGAGGGCATCCACCAGCCCTGGAGGTCGGAACCGGACATCGTTGAAGGTCCGAAGCGCTCGAATCTGGAGCTCTGGGTGCTGGAACTTGGAGAGGGAGAGGATTCGATGGAGGATTGAAGAAAAGAAACGAGCCTTGGTCCCGTTATAAAGAGGGAGAATACCAAGAGCCGTCTTCGTGACCGTTTGGGACTCGCCTTCGATAGAGGGGGCGTGGCGACGGGCGCGGTTGGGTTACCCACGTCCGTATTGATGAGGATCCCGAATTAAGGGGGAACACGATCTCTGCTTCGACAAGACGTGCCAAGGAAACCGTTTCGCTAAATGCGCTGAGGTGGTAAAGTAAAAAATGATTCAAGTAATGGCTTGATAGTGGCGTGACGTCATGCCGCAAAAAACGTCAGCAGATTGAACTTGTGTATATATTATTCTCTCTACGGTGGAATGTGGAATTTATTTTGCAGAGCCAGACACTATCCTGGTGTTCACCATCTTCTATCATTCGGGGGAGGAACCCGCCTTGCAATGCCAAGCAACATACACGCCGGACTTATCGTCATTGAAGCCTGGTTCAGGGGCTACTGAGGGAGTCCTGGATTAGGGGGTGTCCGGATAGCCGGACTACCATCATCAGCCGAACTATCATCGGCCGGACTATCATCATCGACCGAACTCCAAGACTATGAAGACGCAAGATTGAAGACTTCGTCCCGTGTCCGGATGGGACTTTCCTTGGCGTGGAAGGCAAGCTTGGCGATACGGATATGTAGATCTCCTACCATTGTAACCGACTCTATATAACCCTATCCCTCTCCGGTGTCTATATAAACCGGATGGCTCTAGTCCGTAGGACACAACAACAACCATTACAATCATACCATAGGCTAGCTTCTAGGGTTTAGCCTCCTTGATCTCGTGGTAGATCCACTCTTGTAAACATCCACAATATCAATATCAATCAAGCAGGACGTAGGGTTTTACCTCCATCAAGAGGGCCCGAACCTGGGTAAAACATCGTGTCCCTCGTCTCCTGTTACCATCCGCCTAGACGCACAGTTTGGGACCCCCTACCCGAGATCCGCCGGTTTTGACACCGACAACACCCTTTCAATTACTTTCGTTTAGCCTCGTATTCTTCGATGTGTATATGTTGTAGTTCTGTTTCTCTTAAGTGTGGTGTTCTTCGATGTGTAATAAGAAGAGTCTTAATCGTCCTAATGCTTTCGTTTTTAGCTTGATGTAGGAAGTGGGTGTTCTCACCTTGTAGTCTGTTTTTATATTTCTTTTCCTTTTGAATTCACTTCTCCGAGTTCTGTTTATCTGGCTTCTACTAAATGGATCTAGGTTGCTCTGAGTATTGATCTAAAAAAGAAGTAACTTCATGTCAGGATGCAGTTCCTGCGAGGAGGGAAGTATGGTCAACCTCGAGATCATGTTTCCAAAATGAGGCTGGATTACACACAAGGTGCCAGTTCCCTAATGATGCTGGATTAGACACAAGGTGCAAATTCCCATATGATGCTGGATTACACACAAGCTAGGTGGAGTCGTCAGCGGTTCGTGTCCTCGTGGCATTAGTAAAGGCTGAAAGAAAGCGTGTAGCAGCCCTTGAGAATGTAGCTGAGTTCCTGAAGAAGCAAAAAGAGCAATCAGATGCTCTCTTCACCCAAGCCAAAGAAGAGATGGAAGAAGACAAAAATAAGCTAGCAGAGGCAGAGCAGGCTAGGCGTCTCCTGCTATCTAAAACTATTGTCAATAAAAAATTTCCTTCATAATAGACATGTGCAAATGTTTATCCAGTCAGCATGCCTGTTGTGATGTCTGTGCATCTACTGATGTGGCACAAAATGTTTTTTGGGTCATGTAATAACAACACTTACTTTCCAAACAATAACAGACGAAGCGTTGGACATGGTATAGTTCACGCGCAAGCCCGACATTCCAAGTTCAACTTCCACATCAAACTCATGTTCACAGATATCTGCACATTCATACATAATGTCCACAACCATGATTCACTTCAAAGCCAAAAAAATGTGAGGAGAGTTATAAATAAAGAAAAACCTCTACTAGTTCCTGCTACCAGTGCGAGTACAACAAGTCAAGACCATGCATAAATTAATTATATTTTAGTCATTTTTTGTGTTCTAAGATGCCTGCCGGCTCGCGGAAAGGACGTGTTGCCGGCACACGCGCGGATTCAATGAAGGCAGACGGGGCAGTCTTAAGCTGGTTGCACGCGGCGAGGAGGCGTGCTCAGCCGGGCCTGCAGCGAGTGCGACCTTCTTGGCCGACGCGCCGGTTCAATGCCTGCGCTATGAGAGGTCGCGTCCATGTCAGAGTAATCACTCCCTCCAGTCCTTTTTTGTTTGGGTATAACAAAATCTCGTTTTCCATTCACATTTTACAAGTAAAATTCGTGGACAAACTTTGACCCAAAGTACGATGGGGACTAGTAAACCAGAATGGAGGTAGTAGTTTTTTTAATCAAAGAAGGGTTTCCCCTTCCAATTTTCATTACTGAAAACCAGCATCTAAATCTAAACCATAGTATTTGCCCTAGAACTACCAGGTTCAACATTTCGCAACATAAACCCATACAACCATACGCCAAGGAGGTACGTAGTACTATGAATTCCATTTTCGCTCCATACCAATCGTTCTAAAAACTACTTACTACTTATAACGTGCCATTGAAAATCGGAACTCTTAACCTTGCTAAAAAACGATATTTTAAACGTGGCTACTCGATCTGTGGAAACTGGCGATCCACCGCGCTCCAAGTCGTTCACATGTGGTCCCGACCATCAACTCCTACGGATCAAATTATCATGCGAGCTGACTATTCCTACAAAGGTGCTCCACCACGCACCCGGTACCCGCGAATGCAGCAATCGTGCACCTAGGGTTTTAGGGTTTATTTGTTAACGTCGCCTTACGTAACACTCATGTGTGCGAGACAGCGAGAGGCCGACTGCGTGTGTGCGCCTCTTCTCTTCGTATATGTATTCCACCGTTTGTCTGGTGTCCAAAAAATTATAATAACTACTAGCAATGTGCCAATGCGTTGCCACACGATCAAAGTAGATTAATACATATTCACCGATTTGATAGGAAAAAAGTCTAGTTTCAAAATACGTATATCACTAAAAATATGTTATGTTTCACTCAAAATATATTCCTTTGGCGGTTTTGATGAGATAAGGGAGGAGTGTTGTTGGTTTCAAGATTCGAGAAGTGGTACATGTCTAATTTCTACTCTTACTAGCAAGATGCCTGTGCGTTGCATGGAACATCAAGATCTTGTGGGAGAAAAGGATGAACGAGGGAAGGCCTTATCTGCAAATGTGGTGAAGAGTGCGGGTAAATTGCCATATTTTCCTTCCTATCCATCAGACATAAATCGAACGACCTACATTGCAGGATGGCAGGCCCACCATCATCACCAACTCTATTTTTTATCCCTACTATTATAAAAAGCATTGTCGGTGATGATCATGTGCCAGCCATCCTGCAATATAGGCCGTCTGATCTATATCTGACGGATAGGAAGGAAACTATGGCAATTTTGCAAAAAGATACCCACACCCCTCTCCACATTTGCAAATAAGGCCTTCCCTCGTTCATCCTTTTCCCCCACAAGATAAACTACTCATACAAATGCATCTTGATGTTCTGTGCAACGCATGGGCATCTTGCTAGTTGTTGCAAAAAGCCCATGTGTGTGTGAGAGAGAGGGAGAGTGGAGGAGGACGGAGTGTATGTGTGACAAAGACACAAGGAGTGTGTGTGCGATAGGTATCAGCTTAAAATGAGGCGATAGTGTGTGTGTGCACGATCGAGAGGGCGTGTCTCAAGAAGGGAAGAAAAAGCTACATAGATACAAGGAGCGGGAGAGAGACATGTATGCGATGGTGGAAGCACGAGTGTGCGGGTGTATAAACCTATCTAGAGGCTAGCTAGTCGATAAGTGTTTGTGAGAGAAATACGAGTCGGGGTGCGAAAGCGAGAGTTTTGTGTGTGTGAGAGAGAGAGAGACGGTAGTCGGGAAGGGGAGTGGAAGCAGGAGTTGTGTGTGTGTGTGTGTCTGTGAGAGAGAGAGGAGACGGTAGTCGGGGTTGTCTGATCGATAAACAAATGAATAATGTCAGTCTGGGATGGAGACGAAAAGGAGACCGCAACAAATGTTGTGTCTACAGGAGAGAGAGAGAGTAATTTTAGTGGTATGAGTCATATGTAGAGACATATAGGGTGTGTGAGAGAATCCCATAGAGAGGAAGACAAAGTGAAAGACGAGTGGAGATTGTGTGTGTGGCGGTGAAAAAGGAAGCTTAGGTACCGAGTGATACCAGAGAATAGTAGAGACGTGAGAGATAATGAAAACCGTGTAATGTATAATGATAGTGAGAGTGTGACACTTCTCAAGGGAGACGTCGAGAGACCATGTTTGCGAGGATAGGAGAAACATGAAGTGAGCGTGTGGGTGAGCTGGAGAAAAGAGAGTGATAGCTACCTGAAGGAGCATGCATGCGAGAGAGAGAGAGATGGGCGTGAAAGGAGTAAACAAAAAAGGGATTCAAATATTTGAATTCGAGACGATGATACATGTAATCCATACTTGAACCAAAATTGATCTATCAAACATGCATACTCATATGAATTCACGCACATCTATGTTATTTAATATGTAGATATTACTGATCCATACATTTTAGTAGAACATAATTTGCATAATTTGGTTAATTTTTTTCGAATTCAACCTTAAGATTTCGAGATCGTTGTATTTGTAAATCATATTATACATATAAAGGAGCAGAATTCTTTGTTGTGCTTTTGAAAGT
The DNA here is from genome assembly GCF_018294505.1 of Triticum aestivum. Taxonomy (NCBI): domain Eukaryota; kingdom Viridiplantae; phylum Streptophyta; class Magnoliopsida; order Poales; family Poaceae; genus Triticum; species Triticum aestivum. The sequence continues at coordinate 440,612,322 of NC_057801.1, read as the reverse complement.
ATATATAAAAAATGATGTATACAGAATGTAATACCAACTGAAAATGGATCCCGCCCGGAAAAAATTAGAATACAAACGAGATTCGAATTGAGTTGGCACGGTAAACGTGCACTCTGCAAAATTTGAACGAAGCGGGGAAAGTTGCAGTAACCGCCCGAAACCAAAATCTGCGAGATGGAAATTATTACTACCTATCCCTGCCACGCAAAGCCTATCTGCTGGATTTCTATAGGTTTCGATAGGGGTAGGTTTGTAATTTCACCCAAACATGACGTAACCGCCTCTCACCCGGATTCATACACGGTGGGCGCCAAAATACAGTGTGTCCTCAGCCGAAATCGACTCCCTCCCCGATTCATATTCAGACACGATGGGCGCCAAAAACAAACTCTCGTCGGCAAATATTCGGTGTATGCGAGATTACCGTCCTATCCCCAACCGACTAATGTTGCTGTGATGTAGTAAAAATTTGAAACGGGGGCTAAGTTTGTAAATTTCCTCGTATTTGAGACAAGCGCGCCCTGAATACATGGTTCCCCCTTTCCTCTCTACCTCCCCTTTCCCCATTCGTACTCAGTGGGCGCCAAAACACCCTCTCCACCCCACCCTCCTCCGTCCGCCGCCGTCCGCCACCCCATCCACCGCCGTTCTCCTCCACCATGTCAGAGCTGATACCCCGACGTCGTCGTCCATTACAAGAGATCAACCTCTCTCATCCACGCCTTCGGACCGGGATCCTTGCATCCCGTCCTCTCGCTTCATCCCCGCCGTCGTCCACCTTGCCGGTGCTGGTCCTACGACCGTCTCGTCCACCGCGCCCCGCCGCCACCGTATACCCTCCTAGATCTGCTTCCACGCCGCCGACAGCCATCGCTACCGCAGCACCATCAAATTTTCAGCAGATGCATACACGGCACCGCACCAGAGGCGATACTCTTTCGTATCTGCTTAACTTATTTATCGCAGCAAGAAAATAGATCGCCACTGCTTTACTCTGATTTCTTGTCTTGGTTGCGAAGTTGCCTTTGTCCAGTTTGCACCTTCGGATCCGCCATGGCACGCTCAACACTATACTCCCAATGCTTATGGTTTTCTCCTTTTATATTCCACACTAGTTAAATCACAGTAGACTAAATTTCAAAATTGGGTCAGTCAATTTTTCAGAGCTCACCGGAGTTTTCCGGTGCGATTGAAGGGGCTCGGGTGGTTTTGGGGCCTCGCCGAACGAAGAAAACTCGACGCGGGTGGGGGTTGGGGTGGGGGTGGGGGTGGCGGAGGAACACAGGCGGTGGGGGCCGGTGGTCCGGCCGGCGGCCCGTGCGGTGTTCTGTATGGGAAGAATCAGAGACGAGGAAGAAGAAGGGTTAGGAGACGTAGGATCTTCATCCAACCGCCTGAAATGGTTGAGAGACATTTGGGAGTTGCATTCTTAATGCGCTCTGATTCATCATGTGGGGGCACTGCGCAACCAACATTTTATTATCCAAAATCTGCTTGCTCTTCTTTACCATGTTCCTCTTCCGTTCTTCTTTAATATGTACTCTCTCCATTCCTAAATACAAGTCTTTGTATAGATTCCACCATGGACTACATATAGAGCAAAATGAGTGAATCTACACTCTAAAATGTATCTGGATACATCTGTATGTGATCCATAGTGGAAATCTCTACCAAGACTTATATTTTGTAACGGAGGGAGTATGATACTAGTACAATATGTTCCTTGTACTGAAGATGAGCAGGGACATTTGTAGTGTAGAGGTCTATACGGCCGGTTGTGATGGACACTTTGAGCCTCTTTGATTCGTAGGATCTTGTAAACATAGGAATAGGATTTGTAGTGGCCTGCCCACTTGAATCCTATAAGAATAGCAAGAAAATGCGGGGAGTTGTGTCGCCTTTGAGAATTACACTGATATTAACAGTACCGCACCTTCACTTGAAGAGAGTTGGTATCCGAAGCCTTTCTAGCCGTACCGGCAATACTAGCACATATATTCCAGCAAGTTCCACTTTGCTGATTTTACTCTGATGCTTACGGTTTTCCCTGTTATATCTACACTATGATCTGTGTAGCTACTTTGTGTCGCACTAGCAGCAGTCCACTCTTGAAGCTAAACACTTCAATGACTTACAAAATTGGCACCAAGGCATTGAGTGCCATTCTGGATGCAACGAAACTCATACGCTCTCCACATGTTGATTCTTGTTCAGAATATGATCCTAATGACTATTCTAACCTCGAGGAGTCAAAGGCAGATGGCCTGTCCTGTTCACACATCAAGGTGCCTGTTCTAATTTGGTAATGTTTTATTGATTGCGGGTATCTTGCATATGTTGTCTTTCATTTCTTCTACTTTGTTGCACCGCCATCTGCTTAGTTTACTCATCATATATGTCGAGATGCCATGCCCATCCATTATCCATACATATTCCATTTGTCATCATACCATGTTTTTCACTCAAATGATGTTCTTGTGCATCAGACATCAAAAAGGAAGAGGGTGATTGCCGAACCTGAAGGGGCACCAGGAAAGTCCTTGAAAAACATGGTGGTGCCGGAGAAATCAGACAGCACCCCACTTATATTGGTTGTAAAACCAGTGACACAAAACATAGGACCGACTCCAGCAGACTGTACCCATATTTCACTGGCCACACCACTAGCCCCACCGCACAGGACCTGCACTCCAGCAAAAGGTATACCGATTTCATTTGCCATAGCACCAGCTGTACCACAGAAAAATCCCACTCCAGCAAAAAGTACAGCAAGTCCACCGTCCGAAGACCTATCCCAACTGCAGAGACGACCAATTCCTGCAGATTGGAACCCCATTCCATTTATCCCCAGTTTAAAAGACAAGGCTTTCAATGTTGTTAGGGACTACATGCATATATTCCCATCATGGGAAGATTATTGTGAAGACAAACACTATTTTCACATCTTCTTGTCCAACTTACATGTAAGTGCTATTATTCATGGTTATTATTTTCCTGTTTTCTGCTGATTGAACACATCAATGATTTACATTACATTGTTGTAACTAGGCGAGGGTCAATCTGGATAGTCTTGACGATCAAAGCTTGCTTGTGCTTTTCAAGGAAGCATTGCAACAGTATCGGTGTTACCTGAGGAAATCACACTTTGATGGCAAGTCTATAAACAAATTTCCGGTGAAGTCTCCTGTGCTAAATTTAGAAGACTTTGAATGGAAAAACCTTGTTATGCACTGGTCTCGTTCCTAGGATGAGGTACTGTCTATGAAATCACATGACAATTTGAACTTCTACTTTTCCTCATGTGCCTTATGGATCTTTTTTGCAGGAAATCTGCTCGAAGAAGAATTCTGGTTTGAAAAGAACGACAGGATATTGCAAATATGCTGCCCGCTGCTTTGCTCTTGTTAATACCTGTTGTCCTGTATCACTGTACTTGCATACATACCTGGTTCATTATGTGACAGCAGTATGCATGATAGCTTGCTTATCAATTGTTTGCTCCAAATTATCTGATCTGTATGAATGGTTACATTAGTGTAGAATATCTATCCAATGCCAATGTTTTTTTAGCTCTGCATTGTTCTTGTAAGTACATGATGTCCTTTATCAGTGTACTTATAATGACAGGTAGTTGTTCATGTACCATCACTCTGCAGCTTATTTTCCTTTGCCCTCCATTTTCTACACATCAGGTCTATATTTACTCTTACCATAAGGTTGGTACTGAAGAAGTTTAGTTGTGCATTGCTCTTGGTTGTACCTTTTGCCTGTATCGCTGCACTTACATTTATAGCTACTTGGTTATGTAGCATCACTCTTCATCTTATCTTAAATATTCTCCATTTTTTTGTATATTATTACATCTATATTTACTCTTAACAAAATGTAGAATAAAGGCAATGCTTATGAAGAAGATTCTGTGGTAAACTTCTTGAATTGCCCCCCATCAGCATGGACAAGGCCTTTACAGAGCCTGTCTTTACCAATAATGTAAGTTTGTCCATCTCAAGCCTTCAAACTTTGTTGTATATATTTGGTTAGGCATGACTGCAACAACTGTTTATTTTTGGTGTTTGCGTCAAATTGCATGTTTAAAGTTTATTATGTAGTTCATAAATAAAAGCTTGTCCTTTCTCAATTTAAGTTTTCAGTTGTACAACCAAGTTCCTTCTTCATACCATGTAAATTAAACTATACAGAGCAAGTGATCTTCTTTTGCAATGCATGTATGCTTTTGTTCTTCATCCGTAATCCAGTGGTGTGGTGAACCTACCCACTACAGCACAATGTCATATTCTGTAATGTCTTAACTATGAACAATGTCATATCATTCTACTATTATTTAAACCGTCTCTTTATTTGCCAATCTGAAATGGGATAAATTGATAGCACACTAACCATTGATACTTATGAGTTCTTGATCTGTAATCTAGTGGTGTCGTGAAACTGCCAACTCCTTCACAATGTCATTTCCTGCCATGTCTTGACCTGAACAATACCATATTGTGTTAATGCAATTTTAAACCGTGTCACTTTATTCATCAGTAAGAAATTTGATGAATTGTCAGCACTGATACTTTTATGTGCAAAACCTGTCATCTGTCTGCTAGTTTATCTTTCAGAGTGAGGAAGATATAAGTGTTGAACAAGCACAATCTCATCATCCTGCTCAGCTGCTTGCGCTGCAGCTCCCCAGTAGGGCTAACCTTTCTTGAACTCTATTGAAGTGTTGTCGATTTTGTATATTATTTTGTCGGCATGTTTATTTGCACTGGTGGCGATCTTTGATGCCCAGTGTATGTAATCTGCTGTCTGCTTGTGCTTTATTATCATAGTGGCGAACTTTGATGCCCAGTGGATGTAATATGCTCTAATTTCTTTATTGTATAGTCTAGTTTTTTCTTATTCACGATGCTGCAGTTATTTTATTGTGTATATATCCTGTCTTCGCAGTAAACCGGCCAAACCATAAAATTACGGCACATAATCGGGCCGTCATGCAATCACGATGTAGGTTGGGCCTGAAGCGTGCCGAACAGCTAACGGGCCGGCAGTAGCCCGAAATGAACCCCGGCCCAAGATTGTGTGAATCAAATCACGGGCTTTTAATAGGCCAAAATTGTCTTGGGCCTTGTTTGGCCCAATCAGATATCGACTGCGAGCAGGTCGGATGCAAACCGGGTCGTAGTTAGGCCCAACTATATGACGGGCTTTTAACAAGCCGAAATTAATATAGGGCCGAAATGTTAAATGGGCCCTTAACAGGCCAAAACTAATATGAGGCCAAATTACTAAGTGGGCCTTTAGCAAGTGGGCCCAAAAGCATAGTGTCCAGTTGACGGGCCGAATTTGATATGGGCCATAATTGAGCCCAAAGCCTCTTAAAGGGCCGGACCTGATCTGGGCCGTAATTTGGCCCAGAACGTGGTAGACTTTTAACGGGCTGGATCTCATATGGGCCACTATTAGGCCCGGAACGTGGCAGGCCATTAATGGACCGGATCAAATATGGGCCGGTATTTGGCCCAAAACATGGCAGCCAGTTAATAGGCCGGCCTACTAGGGTCCTCAAAATCTTGTAGGCCTACAGCTAGGCCGACCCATTAATGTCAGCGAAATCTCATGTGCCTTTAGATGGGTCGGCCCATTATGATCCGCAAGAATCTTGTGGGCCTTTACCTAGGCCGGCCCATTATGGCACACAAAAATCTTGTGGGCCTTTACCTGGGCCGACCCATTATGGCCTGCAAAATCTCGTGGGCCTTTAGCTGGGCCAGCCCATTATGGTCCGCAAAATCTCGTGGGCCTTTAGCTGGGCCGGCCCATTATGGTTCGCAAAATCTTGTGGGCCTTTAGTTGGGCTGGCCCATTTAAACTTGATGGGTTGGTCCACATGTCAACATATCATAGGCACGTCTCGCCCATTGGATGAGGGACACCTGTGCCAGCGCGGACCTGACACATGTCTCCTCCAGCCAATGATGATTTTACACGTGGAAAATCCCCATTGGTCGAGGCTGTTAACGGGTTATCGGATCCAAAACCCGACCCGATAGCTTAACGACGTTCCGTTACGGTGGATGCCACGTGTCGTTCACCCTTGACGAAAGCACTTCTGTGACGCGCGATTTATCGTCATGGAAGTGGACACTTCCGTGATGATAATTTTGGTAATGTCATGGAACACTTCTATGACAGCACATGTATGACTATCTTGATTCTGTCATGGATGTACATGCATGACAAAAAACGCGACCTACTGTGACAAACATGTATCATCACGGAAGTGTATTTTTTTAGTGTTGATGGGGGCAAAATGGTTTGTCTGGGGTGTTTAGCTATGGAAGGACTACGGTCCTGGAGTTTTAAAGAAGAAATGGACCACAAATGACTAGGGTTGCTTTGCAACTGCATTTTTGGTCTAGATACTTGATCAACACGATGCTCTCACATGGAGAAGCAACTTGGGCTGAAATCGGGCAAATCCTCACGATATGGACATATAAAGATGCTGTAAAAAGCTCATACCAAATGGGTTCACCGAAATGGTACTTGCTTCACAAACATCATTTCTGTCCAGAAACTTGGAATAATTTTGGTGATCATATGGCTCCATGAAATGATGCCGTATTGGGTGGATAGATGTTTTATGGGTAGGAGCATGATCTGGTAATTTATCATAATTTTTGAAGCAATATAAAATACACTTGCTTCACAACCTGGAAATATTGCCAACATCAAAGATTTGGTCTTGTGCTCACATAGATAATTGTATGGGGCTGCAAATGGGTGGAGGGGGTTAATATGAGCACATGAAGGAGTGTGCAAAAGTTCAACTCATTTGGATACACCTAGCTAGTACTTCCTTCACAAAGCCTTCTGTCTGACAGATACTTTGAAAAATCACTGAGGAAGATTGGCTAGGCAAATAAAGTTGAATTTGTGCATGAGGCAATTGTTTGGACATATAAGCATGCCCAAATAGTTTGGGAGCAACTAGGAAAAACATAAATGACACTTCCTTCACAAAGTGCCATTCAGGGCAGAAATGAAGAATAATTATTGGGGAATTATTCTTGGGCTAGGACAGGAAAGTTTGGACATATTTGATCAACATATGACCCAAAGGAATTATGAGAATTAATTGGGAATTTTTGGATGGACAGAAATATAGGTTGCTTCACAACCTAGGGCAGATAGGGTTGTTTCTTTAATGAAAAAGGAATTTTCCCTAGAAAAGGATTTTAGGGTTTGGTCAAGGAGTGAAGTGACATGATCTTGGCAAGGTTTTGAGTATGATGAGCCACTTGGGAGGGGGACGAGGATGATTTCCCAGGTGGCAAGGCCACAGAACAACTCCAATAGGAAAAACAGAGCAAAAACCAAATAAATCAAAAGAAAAAGAAAAGGGCCAAAAGCCAGGCTGTTACACAGCTTGTCCATTGCTTCTGGGATGTGCAATAGAGGCAAATAATATCTTGCTTCTGAGGGCATGAACATATTGCATGAAGGCGCGACTCATGAATTGGTTGCCGTTGTCAGTGATGATCCGGGCAGGAACCCCGAAGCGGCACACCAAATCTTTCAGCAACTTGATAGCTGGCTGAGCAGTCACCTTTCTCATGGAAGCTACTTCCGGCCACTTTGTAAACTTGTCGATTGCAAAGAACAAGAATTCAAAGCCCCTGGCAGCTCGGGGGAAAGGGCCGAGGATATTGAGGGAGTCCTAGATTAGGGGGTCCTTGGACAGCCAGACTGTGTACTTGTACCGGACTGTTGGACTATAAAGATACAAGATTGAAGACTTCGTCCCGTGTCCGGGTGGGACTCTCCTTTGCGTGGAAGGCAAGCTTGGCTATTCGGATATGTAGATTTCCTTCTCTATAACCGACTCTTTTTAACCCTAGCCCCCTCCGGTGTCTATATAAACCAGAGGGTTTAGTCTGTAGGACAACAATCATAATCATAGGCTAGTTTCTAGGGTTTAGCCTCTACGATCTCGTTGTAGATCAACTCTTGTAACACTCATATCATCAAGATCAATCAAGCAGGAAGTAGGGTATTACCTCCATAGAGAGGGCCCAAACCTAGGTAAACATTGTGTCCCCCGTCTCCTGTTACCATTAGCCTTAGACGCACAGTTCGGGACCCCTTACCCGAGATCCGCCGGTTTTGACACCGACATTGGTGCTTTCATTGAGAGTTCCACTATGTCATCATGATAAGGCTTGATGGCTCCTTCGACCATCCACAACGATGCGGTCCAGGGTGAAGTTTTCCTCCCCGGACAGATCTTCATATTCGGCGGCTTCGCACTGTGGGCCAACTCGCTTGGCCATCTGGAGCAGATCGATAGCTACGCCCCTGGCCATGAGGTCAGGTTTGGAAGCCTGAACTACATGGCCGATATCCGCAGAGACTTGATCTTCGACAGACTCGAGCCATGACGAGTGCGCCGAACAGTCACAATGAGCATGACCTAGATCTGCCGTCGGACGGTGTTCAGGTGAACGCACCTGCAGCTGCCCTGGCCTTAGATCTGGAGCAGATCACGCCATTCGAGGATGGGTGGATAGACCCCGCCACAGAGACCGCACACTCATCGGCTATAGAGCCGAACACAGACTTCGCCTCCAACGAGATCTGTCTCATCGGACCCTCGGACTCGTCTCCAGCCATAGGCTCCGAACCGCTCGCATCCATGCCTATCGAATCTGATTGGGCACCGATCATGGAGTTTACCTCCGCGGATATCTTTCAGCACTCGCCCTTAGGCGACGTGCTAAATTCGTTGAAATCTCTCTCCTTGTCAGGAGACTCTTGGACAAACTATGTCCGGCTCGAGTGGGAAGCGGACGGCGAAGAAGTTCGTTCCCCACCCACCACTCACTTAATAGCAACTGTCGACGACTTAACTGACATGCTTGATTTCGACTTCGAAGACATCAACAGTATGGACGATGATGCCGGAAAAGAACAGGAACCACCGCCTAAAGGGCGCTGGACAGCCACCTCATCATATGATATATACATGGTGGACACACCTAAAGAGAACAACGGCGAGGAACGGAAGGATGCAACGGAGGATAATCCTCTTGAGAAGCAACCAAAGCGACGACGTCGGCGCCGCTCTAAATCCCGCCACAGTAAAAACAGCGATAACAGCGCAAGAAAGAATAATACCCCGGTCAACTCCAAGGGCAACGATGACCCCATGGACCCAGCGATGGAGCAGGATGATCCAAGGGACGGCAACATAGTCCGGGGCCGCTGTCCGATCATAGTAATGGCGGAGATAAAATTCACAAACCTGTCTCCGGAGAGGAGAACAGTCCGGACGATGATGCACTCATCATCCCGGAAAAGCACTTGGAACAAGAGAACCTCCATAGAAGGCTTATCGCCACCGCGAGGAGCTTGAAGAAGCAGAAGCAAAGGCTTAAGGCCGTGCAGGATACGCTCAACCGTAGATGGAACAAAGTGCTCAACACTGACGAAAAATACGGTGGCAATCGCCACACAAAGAGCTACCCAAAGCGCAAACTGCTACCTGAATTCGATGACGAGGCTATAAAGCCCATTCCGCCAAAAAATAATACGGCCGATCTGCTGAACCGACCACCCCGTGGCCGCGACAGGGTGGCTAATGACGCCACACACAAGTCAGCACACGATTTACATGAGCACCTGGACAAAAAAGCCGGTATGGCCAGGTCCATCTATGGATCTAGGAAGCGTGCTGCGGCGCAGGATCACGGCCACCAAAACGACTACACTGATCGAATACCAGCTCGGAATCAACACTGAACACTACAACCGTCGGAAGCATGCCATGACACATCCAAATACAGGGGTGCCGCACACCCCCTATGCTTCACCGATGAGGTGCTGGATCATGAATTTCCAGAGGGATTTAAACCCATAAACATAGAGGCATACGACAAACGACAGACCCTGCGATCTGGATTGAGGACTTTATTCTTCACATCCACATGGCTCGCGGAGATGATCTCCATGCCATCAAATACCTGCCCCTCAAGTTGAAAAGACCAGCTCGGCACTGGTTGAAAAGCCTCCCCGAAAACTCAATTGGAAGTTTGGAAGAACTCAAGGATGCTTTCAGGGCTAATTTTCAAGGGACCTATGTCCAACCTCCGGATGCAGATGATTTAAGTCACATAATTCAACAACCCGGAGAGTCAGCTCGTAAGCTTTGGAACAGATTTCTCACAAAAAAGAATCAAATCATCGACTTCCCGGATGCCGAAGCCTTAGCGGCTTTCAAGCACAGTGTCCGAGACGAATGGCTCACCAGACACCTCGGCTAGGAAAAGCCAAGGACAATGGCAGCCCTAACAGGCCTTATGACCCGCTTTTGCGTGGGCGAGGACAGTTGGTTGGCCTGCAGCGGCACCAGTGACCCAGGCACATCCGAAATCAGGGACGAAAATGGGAAGCCGCGATGCAATAAAAACAAGCGTCGAAACAATGAAGACAGCCCAGACAACACGACGGTAAACGCCGGATTCAGGGGCTCTCGACCTGGTCAATGAAATGAGCCATTTAAAGGCAGTAGAGATGGACCATCTAGCCTAAACAAAATTCTAGACATACCATGTCAGGTTCGTGGCATCCCCAAGAAACCTGCAAATCACACCAACAGAGAATGCTGGGCCTTCAAGTAGGCCGGCAAGCTAAACGCTGAACACAAAGGGAAGGAGACGCCAAGTGAAGACGAGGACGAGCCTCGCCAGCCGAACACCGGGGGACAGAAAAAATCTCCACCAGAGGTCAAAACAGTGAACATGATCTACGTCACTCACATACCAAAGTGGAGGCACAAGCGCGCACTCCGAGACGTATACGCTGTAGAACCAGTTGCCCCCAAATTCAACCCATGGTCGGCCTGCCCGATTCGGCTGCCTTGGTGCTCGACCCAATAATTGACGGATACCATCTCACCCGAGTCCTCATGGACGGCGGCAGTAGTCTTAACCTGATATATCAGGACACTGTCCGCAAAATGGGGATAGACCCGTCAGGAATCAGCCAAAATAGTACTACCTTTAAAGGAGTAATACCAGGCGTAGAGGCCCGCTGTACGGGCTCTCTAACATTAGAGGTTGTATTCGGTTCTCCCGACAACTTCCAAAGCAAAGAGCTACTCTTCGACATTGCTCCATTCCAAAGCGGCTATCACACACTACTTGGAAGAACGGCCTTTGCTCGTTTCAATGCAGTGCTGCATTACGGTTATCTTAAACTTAAGATGCCCGGTCCACGTGGCGTCATCACAATTAGCGGAAATACAGAGCGTTCCCTGCACGCGGAAGAATATGTGGCGGCTCTAGCAGCCGAACAACTGACCGACCTCGCCAACCTAAGTAGATAATCGGTCGTCAAGACCACGAACATGGCTAGACGTGTTCGGTGCACCACCATTTATAGCAGCCTAGATAAACCTGAGCTTGACTAATGGCTATACCCCCATATGTGGTGCTAGGGGCTGCCCGCACAAAAAGAATCCATAGTTCGGTTGGATCCTATTTACACTCAATAAATTGAATTCTCATGGTTCATTAAGAGTAACCAACTTTTCGCACGGTCACACCAGACTCTTTTACCTGGGCTTTTCCTTTTTTTCTTTTTCAGATGACCATGGTGCTACACCCTTCTAGGATACGGCATAATGGAGACAAAGGCGCAGACGTGCAGCAGGGCCCCGTTCAAAGGTTTCTTTTTAGATTAAGACCCTGTGTAAACCTTTTTTCATCTCTTATTGGTTCAAACCCTCTTGGTCGGCGTTATTGGCAAGTTTATTATTCACCGATCTAAAATAGACGTTTCAAGGGCAGCAACCAATGTGTTTTTTGGGATTTATGCCCCTACCACAGTTGCTCTTTCGTCACGCCGAATCTATGCACATATCCGGAAATTCAGGGATCATTATCGAGGGTGATACTCAGCCTAGTATATGTTTTAAAGTCCGAATACCTTCGGGAGTGTTCGGCGTTGCGAGTTTGGCCTTATATGCTTCAGCTCCGAATCATGTCTTTGGTCAATAGTTGGGTTTGCCCGGCTCCCGTGTTTTGCTACCTTACGTTTCGCTCTATCGGCTAAGGTGGCACCGGGAGAACTACTGCGATTGTGCCCTGGTTCATCTGGATGAGCACCTTAGTAGAGAAAGCCGAAAACTGACTGTCATGATAAAGCGAGAGACTAGTCAACCACTCGATGAACCAGTGGAATCTTCGGGATTCCTCCGCATTAACGAAGGACCGGTTTCCCGGTCATGTATGTACACGCACCATATTCGGATGAGCGCGGACATACCAGGGGCTATATAGTAGCCCCACCGTCAAACTCCTATGGCTAAGTGAAAGTGTTAAAGCTATATAATCTGATTGCCTTGTTCGCCGCGCTATCAGCTCCTTAACGGACCAAGACGTTGGATCAAGTGTTATTATCCACTTTACCGAACACCCCCACATTATGTGCGTGGGGCTGAAGCCGACGACTGCAAACTTTCAGGTTATATACATACATACATAAATGGCTGCACAGGAGGCACTACAATACTTTACGGGCAAAAGTATAAATATAGCCTTTACTATCAAAAGCATTGTTTTTACAATCAAGATACATGTCATTAGAACATGGTATTCTTTGAGCACTGAGCCTCTATTAAACGGGCACCTTCTAGGACCTCTTCAAAATAGTGCTCAGTCAAGTCCTGACCCTCGGGGGGACCCCTGGCTACAACAGCGGTGGCCTCCATCTTCGCCCAATATGTCTTAACACGATCAAGGGCCATCCGCGCACCCTCTATGCATGTCGACCTCTTGACAGCGTCGATATGCGGCACATCACGAAGAAATCGTTGCACTAAACCAAAATAACTATCTGAACTTGGTTCCTTTGGCCACAGATGATTCACGACAGCCTCCATGGCAAGCCTGGACAACCTATGGAGCTCGGCCCACTCGGCCATTTGCTCATTCAACAGCAGCAGACGCCTTGGATTACTGAACTGCGACCAGAACAATCTTTCCACCTCATGATCTTCCTGATCTTTGAAATAGTCAGTCGCATCAGCAGCACTCTTTACTAGGTCCAAGTACGCGTTTGCAGCACTCCACAGTTGATCCAAGGGGGCATACTTCGGATCACCGAACTTTGTCTGTAATAAAAAGGGCTTCCCAGCCGTGATATCTCCGGCTTGGCGAAGCTCCTCCCGCGCCGCTCTGATTTTAGAGCGAGTTTCCTTGGCTGCTTCCAAGGCCTTCTTCAGGTCAGCCATTTTCGCTTGGCTTTCCCTCTCGAGGAGCTCATATCGGCTGGCGGCATTTTGCAGCTCAAGAGCCATGTTGGCTATTTTATCTTCGCTCTAGCGATGAGCAGCCTGTTCGGCTTTTAACTCTTCGGCAGCCTTCAGGGCGGCCACATCACTTCTCCTAGCTTGTTCCTTGGCTCGGGCAAGTTCTGCCCGAAGGGTCTCCACGGCGGCAGCTCCATCTACAATCAAAGCAAATTACAAATATTAACATCATGCTCCTCTTAATATTTGCTGACCACCCGAATATACATACCCTGTGCCTCATCAAGACGCTTGTTCACAAGCATGATGTCCGCATCCGCCATGTCAAGCTGCCGCCTCAAATCGGCAAAATCAGTAGTCCGGTCAGCCGCCGGACCGTCAGCCGCCTGCACATGAAAGCAGCGCTATCATTACCTGAGACTATGATCCTCTGTTTGCCGCATCTGGACGGCAACCAGAGTCTCAGGGGCTACTATCTATGCAGAGCACACCTAGCGTGTGTGGTATAGTCAAAAATATATACATTACTTTGCGTACCTCAAAGCCTCTTAGCAGGCTCGTAAAAGCTTCATTCAACCCGCTTTTGGCGGAGGAGATCCTCTCAACCACCGTACCCATTAAGGTACGATGTGCCTCTGAGATAGCCGCTTGCTCCAGAAGATCCATCAATGTGTCCGGTTGTACACCGGACAGTCCTGGGCTTTTTCTGTTGGCCTCCTTAAGAGCCGAGAACTCCGGACTTCGGGCGGCTGAAGAATTACCTTCCGTCCTTTGCGGACCAGGAGAAATCCTCCACGACGACACCTTAGGGTTGTCTGTCTCACGAGGTGGGGAAGCAGGGGGAGGCGTTTCGCTCTCCATCATCTTCGGAAGAAGATCCCCCGAAGACGAACTTTGTGGAGAAGGGCTATGAGCCGGACTGCAACACATATGTCTCGGTCATTATTCTCAGGAAAAGAGCAGGGCATATTTACTAAAGTGCCTTTGTTCACTTATGGCTCAGTTGACGGCTGGCCCCCTTGTGGGTGCTGTGCGGTAAGGACGCCCTCCGGGGCAGGGCCCCCTGGGGAAGGTTTTTTTCCCTCGTTTAGAAACCTTCATTTCCAAGTCTTCAGGGGCTGTCCTTTTCTTCCCGTGGGAGATGGGATTTTAGATTCACCTCCCCGATCACCCTCCTTCGCGGAGGCACTAATTCCCCCGGTTTGGATGTGTAACATATGAAGCCCACTGTCGGCTTCTCTATTCCTCCCCTCATCTTCTCCTGATGGAACTTGATAGGGTGCATGAGCCAGCATCCTGGTTAGTACAGGATCCGGCGAACCTTCGGGAAGAGGGGCCGAACACCTGATCCTCTCCGCCTTTCTTATCCAGTCCTGGCTGAGGGCAATTTTTCAGAATGATGTTGTGAAAAATATAATAACAGCATGTTCGGTCGCGGAGTTACTTACTTGGGTATCTGGACGGTTACAGTTCAGACCCGCATCCTCGGTGGTGTCCGGACACTTTATTCGTGATCCGAAGAATAATCAATACATCCCTTCGAGCGTCACGCCGAAGAAATGTTGAATGGTTCACGGTACTTCCGGGTTGGACTCCCACATACGGAGAGATCGACGTTGGCAAGGCAGGACCCAACAAACTAGCATTACTTAAATTACTTTGATGAGACTAATATCCCTCTTGAGGAGGTCTCGGATGCGGCTTTGCAATGTTGGCACGTCATTAACTGGCCCCCAGTCCAGCCCTTTGTTGACCCATGATGCTAGTTGGGGCGGAGGGCCAGAGCGGAAGGCTGGGGCGGCTGCCCGCTTTGTACCTCGGGGTGTGATACGTCTCCAACGTATCTACTTTTCCAAACACTTTTGCCCTTGTTTTGGACTCTAACTTGCATGATTTGAATGAAACTAACCCATACTGACGCTGTTTTCAGTAGAACTGTCATGATGTTGTTTTATGTGTAGAAAACAAAGGTTCTCGGAATGACCTGAAAATCCACGGAGACAAGTTTTGGAAAATATAAAAATACTGGCGAAAGAATCAAGACCAGGGGGCCCACACCCCGTCCACGAGGGTGGGGGGCGCGCCCACCCCCCTGGGCGCGCCCCCTATCTCGTGGGCCCCCTGACGCTCCACCCACCTCAACTCCAACTCCATATATTCTGTTTCGCGGAGAAAAAAATCAAAGAGAAAGTTTTCATCGTGTTTAACGATACGGAGCCGCCGCCAAGCCCTAATCTCTCTCGGGAGGGCTGATCTGGAGTCCGTTCCGGGCTCCGGAGAGGGGGATTCGTCGCCGTCGTCATCATCAACCATCCTCCATCACCAATTTCATGATGCACACCGCCGTGTGTGAGTAATTCCATCATAGGCTTGCTGGACGGTGATGGGTTGGATGAGATTTACCATGTAATCAAGTTAGATTTGTTAGGGTTTGATCCCTAGTATCCACTATGTCCTGAATTGATGTTGCTATGACTTTGCTATGCTTAATGCTTGTCACTAGGGCCCGAGTGCCATGATTTCAGATCTGAACCTATTATGTTTTCATGAATATATGTGTGTTCTTGATCCTATCTTGCAAGTCTATAGTCACCTATTATGTGTTATGATTCGACAACCCCGAAGTGACAATAATTGGGATACTTCTCGGTGATGACCATAGTTTGAGGAGTTCATGTATTCACTAAGTGCTAATGCTTTGTTCCGGTTCTCTATTAAAAGGAGGCCTTAATATCCCTTAGTTTCCGTTAGGACCCCGCTGCCACGGAAGGGTAGGACAAAAGATGTCATGCAAGTTCTTTTCCATAAGCATGTATGACTATATTCGGAATACATGCCTACATTACATTGATGAACTAGAGCTAGTTCTGTGTCACCCTATGTTACAGCTATTACATGAGGAATCGCATCCGACATAATTATCCATCACTGATCCAATGCCTACGAGCTTTTCATATCTTGTGTTTCGCTTATTTACTTTTCCGTTGCTATTGTTACAACTACTACAAAACTATTATCTTTACTTTTGCCACTGTTACCATTATTATCATACTACTTTCCTACTAAATACTTTGTTGCAGATACTAAGTTATCCAGGTGTGGTTGAATTGTCAACTCAACTGCTAATACTTAAGAATATTATTTGGCTCCCCTTGTGTCCAATCAATAAATTTGGGTTGAATATTCTACCCTCAAAAGCTGTTGCGATCCCCTACACTTGTGGGTTATCAGGGTGTTGTGATGTAGAACCACTCCCGTTGCCATAGGTTGGACACTTCCGGGAAGGAACCCTTTGGCCATAAGGTGTCGGCACCTTTGCTTATTATAGCGCCTCCGCACTCCGCGTGACGCCTGTTGATCATCTTCGGCTTCACATTGAAGGTCTTGAGCCATAAGCCGAAGTGTGGGGTAATGCGGAGGAAGGCCTCTGATACATCTCCAACGTATCTATAATTTATGAAGCATTCATACTATTTTATTATCTGTTTTGAATGATTATGGGCTTTATTATACACTTTTATATTACTTTTGGGACTAACCTATTAACCGGAGGCCCAGCCCATATTGCTGTTTTATTGCCTGTTTCAGTATTTCGAGGAAAAGGAATATCAAACGGAGTCCAAACGGAATGAAACCTTCGGCAGCGTGATTTTTTGGAAGAATATGATCCTGGAGACTTGGAGTTCACGTCAGAAGATCCTCGAGGAGGCCAGGAGATAGGGGGTGCGCCCCCTGTCTCGTGGGCCCCTCGAGCACCCCCCGACCGACTTCTTTTGCCTATATAGTCCCATGTACCCTAAAAACATAAAATATCAAGATAGATCGGGAGTTCCGCCACCGCAAGCCTCTGTAGCCACCAAAAACCTCTCAGGAGCCCGTTCCGGCACCCTGCCGGAGGGGCAACCCATCACCGGTGGCCAACTTCATCATCCTGGCACTCTCCATGATGAGGAGGGAGTAGTTCACCCTCGGGGCTGAGGGTATGTACCATTAGCTATGTGTTTGATCTCTCTCTCGTGTTCTCTCTATGGCACGATCTTGATGTATCGCGAGCTTTGCTATTATAGTTGGATCTTATGATGTCCCCCCCTCTCTACTCTCTTGTGATGAATTGAGTTTCCCTCTTCAAGTTATCTTATCGGATTGAGTCTTTAGTGATTGAGAACACTTGATGTATGTATTGCCGTGTTTATCTGTGGTGACAATGGGATATCACGTGCCACTTGATGTATGTTTTGGTGGCCAACTTGCGGGTTCCGCCCATGAACCTATGCATAGGGGTTGGCACACGTTTTCTTGACTCTCCGGTAGAAACTTTGGGGCACTCTTTGAAGTACTTTGTGTTGGTTGAATAGGTGAATCTGAGATTGTGTGATGCATATCATATAATCATGCCCACGGATACTTGAGGTGACAATGGAGTATCTAGGTGACATTAGGGTTTTGGTTGATTTGTGTCTTAAGGTGTTATTCTAGTACGAACTCTTGAATAGATTGATCCGAAAGAATAACTTTGAGGTGGTTTCGTACCCTACCATAATCTCTTCGTTTGTTCTCTGCTATTAGTGGCTTTGGAGTGACTCTTTGTTGCATGTTGAGGGATTGTATATGATCTATCTATGTCATTATTGTTGAGAGAACTTGCACTAGTGAAAGTATGAACCCTAGGCCTTGTTTCCTACCATTGCAATACCGTTTACGCTCACTTTTATCATTAGTTACCTTGCTGTTTTTATATTTTCAGATTACAAAAACCTATATCTACCATCCATATTGCACTTGTAGCACCATCTCTTCGCCGAACTAGTGCACCTATACAATTTACCATTGTATTGGGTGTGTTGGGGACACAAGAGACTCTTTGTTATTTGTTTGCAGGGTTGTTTGAGAGAGACCATCTTCATCCTACGCCTCCCAATAATTGATAAACCTTAGGTCATCCACTTGAGGGAAATTTGCTACTGTCCTACAAACCTGTGCACTTGCAGGCCCAACAACGTCTACAAGAACAAGGTTGTGTAGTAGACACCAGCCTCACACACGATGATAAACGATAAGATGTGAAGGATGGAATCTGGAGCTAGATCATGGAAATCTAGCCCGTAATAGAACATGAGCCCTCTTACGAAGGGATCAAGACTAAAGCCTAGCCCTCGGAGGAAGTGGGAAACAAATACAACACTCTCGTTGGGTTTAGGAGTGGGGATAACCTGCTGAGGGAGTTTTGGACTAGGGGGTGTTTGGATAGCCAAACTATCATGATCGGCCGGACTCCAAGACTATGAAGATACAAGATTGAAGACTTCGTCCTGTGTCTGGATGGGACTTTCCTTGGCGTGGAAGGCAAGCTTGGCGATACGGATATGTAGATCACCTACCATTGTAACCGACTATGTGTAACCCTAGCCCTCTCCAGTGTCTATATAAACCGGATGGCTTTAGTCCGTAGGACGAACAACAATCATACCATAGGCTAGCTTCTAGGGTTTAGCCTCCTTGATCTCGTGGTAGATCCACTCTTGTAACACACAATCATACCATTGACCATTGGAATGTTTAGAATTCCTATGCTTTGACGAAGGACCGCTTCCCGGTCAGGCACATACGTGCCCCGAGTTCGGAAAAGAGCGGTGCCGCCAGGGGCTATATAGTAGCCCCACATTCGAGCTCCTATGGCTAAGTGAAAGTGATAAAGCATTATAGTCCGGTTGCCTAGTTTGCTACGCTATCACCTCCTTAAAAGGACCAAGACGTTGGATTAAGTGTGAAAAAGTGCTCTTCTTTTTGCAAACACCCCCGCACCATGTGCGTGGGCTAATGCCAAAGACTGCCATCTTTCAGATTATACATACATATACGGCCGCACAGGAGATAGTTCAATACTTGAACGCACAAGTATAAAAAGCTATTGCATTATAAACATGATCTCAGAAATCATACATGTCATTCAAACATAACATCTTTCGAGCACTGCGACTCTATTAAACGAGCGCCCTGCAGGACTTCCTCAAAATAGTGCTCGGTGGGGAATCGGCTTTTGTCCGAACCCCGGGATGCAACAGCGGTGGCATCCATCTCCGCCCAGTATGTCTTACCACGGGCGAGAGCCATCCGTGCACCTTCTATGCATGCCGACCGCTTCATCGCCCCAATATGCGGCACCGCCCCAAGGAATTGCTGCAACAAGCCAAAATAACTCTTCGGCTTGGGCCTTTCCGGCCACAGATGAGCGACCACATCCGTCATGGCAAGTCTGGACAATCTATTCAGCTCAGCCCACTCTACCAGCCAATCACTCAACGGAAGTGGACACTCCGGACTATGGAATTGAGACCAGAAAAGCTCTTCCATTTCGTGCTCCTTCTGGCTTCGGAAGTGCACGACTGCGTCCGCCGCACTCGCCGCCAAGTCCAGATAAGGATCCTCCGCACCGTACAATCGGCCCAGCTGAGCATACTTCGGATCCGTGAACTTCCTACGCAGCATAAAGGGCTTTCTAGCCACAATGTCTCCGATCTGACGCAGTTCCTCCTTCATAGCCCGCATCGCACTACGGGCATCCTTGGCTTCGGTGACGGCCTTCTTCAGGTCCTCTTGCTCCGCTCGGCGTTCTCTTTCAAGAACCTCCTGGCGGTCGGTAGCAACTTTTAATTTCGGGCCATTCCGGCCATCTCCTCCCTGCTTCGGCAGTGAGCAGCCTTCTCGGCTTCTAGCTCTTCCGCTGCCTTCGAGGCAGCCGCCTCGCTTTTTCTGGCTTGCTCCTTGGCCCGAGCAAGTTCTGCTCGAAGGCCTTCCATAGCAGCAGCACCATCTGCATCAAGCATACAAATTGTAAGGAATGGGCGTCAGCTCCCTTACTAGGCGACCGCGGAGCAACCACATACCTTGTGACTCATCAAGTCGTTTATTGACCAGCGAGATGTCCGCATCCGCAACGTCGAGTTGCCTCTTCAGCTCGACAAATCGATCAGTCTAGCTGGCCACCGAATGTTCCGCCACCTGCATAGGAAAGGCGACAATCTATAACTGAGATTATGATCCTCGGCACGCTGTCGCTTTCGACAGCATACCAAGTCTCAGGGGCTACTATCTATACAGGGCGCACTTCATGTGCAAAACTGTCAAAAGGTATGTCATTTTTTGCGTACCTCAAACCCCGTCAGCAAACTTCCAACGGCCTCACGCAACCCGCTTTCAGCGGATGAGATCCTCTCAATCACCCTACTCATTAATGTGCGGTGATCTTCTGAGATAGACGCCCTCTTGAGCAAATCCTGCAGCTCCACCGGCCGTACTCCAATGGGCGCCGAACTCTCCGGCCCCTCCGGACTCGGGGAGACCCTCCGTGACGACACCTCAGGGTCGCCCGCCCCGCACGACGGGGCGATAGATGGAGGCATTTCGCTATCCATCATCTCCGGACGAAGGTCTCCCGAAGATGAGCTGTGCTGAGATGGGCTGAGATCCGAACTACAAGGTGAAAACTTTGGTTACCCTTAGAAATTAAGCAGGGGTGTCCACTATTACAAAATCCCCCCTTTTTTACTTACGGCTCGCTAGAGGGCTGATTCCTCCGAGGAGACAGTACGGCCGGGGCTCTTCCCGGCACAGGACCTTCCGGTACAAATTTCTTTCCCCGCTTTGAGGCCTTGGCCTCCGGGTCTTCGGAAGCAGTCCTCTTCTCCCCCTGGAAGGAGGGACTCTCGATTCCTCCCTTACTGAAAGCCTCCTTGGCAGAGGTGGTAGTTTCCCTGTGCCCCCCTTCGCCCTCCTCCGAAGGTGCAACCTCCAACATTTTGATTAACACGGGATCCTGCGTGGTCTCAGGGAGGGGGGCCGAACACCGTATCAGTTTTGCTTGCGCTATCCACTCCTGTCCAAGGGATAGCTGGTTAAAAGGCAAACCCACGATAAATAAATGGACGATGTGTCCGGACACGGGGCTACTTACTTGAGTATCTAGGCGAGTGCAGCTTAGGCCAGCATCCTCGATCAATTCCGGACGCATCTCTTGCGATCCGAAGAACAGTTTGTACATCTCCGCGGGTGTCAAACCCATGAAGTGTTGAAGACCTCGTGGCCCCTCCGGATTAAATTCCCACAGGCGGAGGGGGCGACGTTTGCAGGGCAGTAGGTGCCGGATCAACATAACATGTACCACTACGACCAGATTGACCTCCCTTTCTTGGAGGCCTCGAATCCGGTCCTGCAACAGGGGTACGTCTTTGGACGGCCCCCAGTCACGCCCCTTGTTGACCCATGACGTCAGCTGTTGTGGAGGGCCCGAGCGGAAGACGGGCGGCGGCCTCTGCCTGCTGCCCCTGGGAGCGGTGATATAGAACCACTCCTGTTGCCACAAGTCGAGCTCCTCCTGAAAAGAGCCCTCAGGCCATGGAGCATCGGCCCTCTTGCTTATAACCGCCCCGCCGCACTCTGCCTGACGCCCCTCAATCATCTTCGGCTCCACGTTGAAGGTTTTGAGCCACAAGCCGAAGTGAGGGGTAGTGCGGAGGAAGGCTTCACAGACGACAATGAATGATGAGATGTGGAGGATGGAATCCGGAGCCAAGTCGTGGAATTCCAGCCCATAGTAAAACATGAGCCCCCTCACGAAGGGATCCGTTGGGAAGCCTAAACCCCGACGGAGGTGAGACACGAACACGACGCTCTCGCCAAGCTCGGGAGTAGGAATAACTTGCCCTCGAGCAGGCAGCCTATGTGAAATCTCGTAGGTTAAGTACCTGGCGTCTCTCAGCTTTAGCACATCCTCTTCCGTGACGGAGGAGGGCATCCACCGGCCTCGTAGGTCAGGGCCGGACATTGTCGAAGATCGAAGGTACCCGAATCTGGAGCCCTGGGTGTTGGAACTCGGGGCGAGGGGCGGATTCGATAGAGGATTGAAGGAAAAGAACGGGCCTTGTTCTCATTATAAAGAGGAAGAATACCAAGAGCCGTCCCCGTAACCGTTTGGAACCCGCCTTCAATGGAGGGGGCATGGCAACGGGCGCGGATGGGTTACCCACGTCCGTATTAATGGGAATCCCGGAATAAGGGGAACACGATCTCTGCTTCGACAAGACGTGCCAAGGAAACCGCTTCGCTAAACGCGCTGAGGTGGTACAATAAAAACAATTCGAGTAAAGGCTTGGTAGTGGTGTGATGTCACGCCACAAAATGCGTCAGCAGATTGAACTGGTGTAATATTACTCTCTCTACGGTGGTACATGGAATTTATTTTTGCAGAGCCGGACACTATCTTGGTGTTCACAATCTTCTATAAATTATTCGGAGGAGGAACCCGCCTTGCAATGCCGAAGACAATATGCGCGCCGGACTCGTCGTCATTGAAGCCTGGTTCAGGGGCTACTGAGGGAGTTCCAGACTAGGAGGTGTCCGGATAGCCGAACTATCATGATCGGCCGGACTCCAAGACTATGAAGATACAAGATTGAAGACTTCGTCCTGTGTCCGGATGGGACTTTCCTTGGCGTGGAAGGCAAGCTTGGCGATACGGATATGTAGATCTCCTACCATTGTAACCGACTCTGTGTAACCCTAGCCCTCTCCGGTGTCTATATAAACCGGATGGCTTTAGTCCGTAGGACGAACAACAATCATACCATAGGCTAGCTTCTAGGGTTTAGCCTCCTTGATCTCGTGGTAGATCCACTCTTGTAACACACATCATCAATATTAATTAAGCAGGACGTAGGGTTTTACCTCCATCAAGAGGGCCCGAACCTGGGTAAAACATCGTGTCCCTTGTCTCCTGTTACCATCCGCCTAGACGCACAGTTTGGGACCCCCTACCCGAGATCCGCCGGTTTTGACACCGACACCTACCCTTGAGCAGGTAGCCTGTGGGGGATTTTGGTGGTCAGATACCTAGCCTCCCTAAGCTTCTTGATGTCCTCCTCTATAACAGAAGAGTCCATCCACCAGCCTTGAAGGTTGGATCCGGACATGGTGAAGGTCCGGAGCGCTTAGACTAAATCTTGGGTGTTGGAACTAGAGGTAAGGGAAGGGAAGGATTGGGCGTGGAAACAAAAGGATGGGTCTGGGCCTCTTTATAAAGAGGGTGAATATCAAGCATCCTCTGTGTGGCCGTTTGGAACTTGCCTAAAACCGAGGAGTCATACTAACAGTACGGTTGGGTTACCCACGCCCGTATTGATGAGAATCACGTGATAAGGGGGACACGATCTCTGCTTCGACAAGACGTGCCAATAAAACCGCCTCGCAATACGTGCAGTAGCAGGCTGGGAAAAACAGTTCGTATAATGACCGGGCCACGGTGTGATGCCACCCTACGAAAAGCTGTCAGTAGATTAGATTTGTGGAATATTGTGCTCTCTACGGTGGTACGTGGAATTTATTTTGCAGAGCCGGACACGATTCATGTGTTCAAAATCTACCTTGGAGTATTCGGAGAAGGAACCCGCCTTGCAATGCCGAAGACAATCTGCGCGTCGGACTCATCGTCATTGAAGCCTGCTTCAGGGGCTACTGAGGGAGTCCTGGTTTAGGGGGTCCTCGGACAGCCGGACTGTTGGACTATAAAGATACAAGATTGAAGACTTCGTCCCATGTCCGGGTGGGACTCTCCTTTGCATGGAAGGCAAGCTTGGCTATTCGGATATGTAGATTTCCTTCTCTGTAACAGACTATGTGTAACCCTATCCCCCTCCGGTGTCTATATAAACCAGAGGGTTTAGTCTGTAGGACAACAATCATAATCATAGGCTAGCTTCTAGGGTTTAGCCTCTACGATCTCATGGTAGATCAACTCTTGTAATACTCATATCATCAAGATCAATCAAGCAGGAAGTAGGGTATTACCTCCATAGAGAGGGCCCGAACCTGGGTAAACATTGTGTCCCCTGCCTCCTGTTACCATTAGCCTTAGACGCACAGTTCGGGACCCCCTACCCGAGATCCGCCGGTTTTGACACCGACAGATATCAAGCCCCGAGACCGAAAATGTCCATGACAAAGGGATTGTTTGAAGTGCTTGTGTAGGCAGATGGATGTTCTTTGAATGGAACTGGTAGGCTTCACTCTTGGTGACTAGCTCGACCACATCTTGTAGGGCTGTGGGCCAATAGAATCCTTGCTAGAATGCTTTCCCAACTAATGCCCTTGATCCAATGTGGGAGCCACACATGCCTTTATGTATCTCTGCTATCAGTTCCTTTCCTTCTTCCCGGCAGATGCACTTCAATTTCACACCATTGGGCCTTCTTCTGTAAAGAGTCGCTTGCGGGATGCGTTCCTCGACCGCGGGGACCAGTGGCCTGGTAGGAGCATGCAGCCCGACAAGTGATGGGAATCGTTTCTGGCAGGGTCCCTGCCAGGAGCCCCGGGGGGCTGGAACGGGAGAGGCTTACTAGGGTCTAACTTTCTCCTTTTTCGGGCCATTGTTGCCGGGGATACGGAGGGCTGAGGAAGATGGAGAACAAAAGTTCCTGGTTCCACAGGAAGCTTTTGCGCACCACACTTTGACAGATGTTCAGCTCTGCTGTTTTCCGCATGGGGTATGTGCTCTGTTTGCAATCCGTCAAGTGTTCCTCCAATCTTCTCACTTCCTCAACGTATGCCTCCATCAATGGCTTTGGTAATCCTTGTTGACTTGTGTCACCACAAGTTGTGAATCTCCTCGAATGATCAGCTTCTTAATTCCCAATTCCATGGCAATCCTAAGCTCGACAAGGAGTCCTTCATACTCTGTTGTATTGTTGGTTGCTTCCTCCCAAGGAAAATGCATCTGGACGACGTACTTCAGGTGCTCGCCAGTGGGAGCAACTATAAGCATGCCAGCCCCTGCACCTTGCAGGGAGAAAGCACCATCAAAATACATGATCCATTCTTGGGGAGCCTCCTTGCCGAGAATGATTGTTTCCATCACTTCTTTGTTAGGGGTTGGCGTCCATTCTGCAATAAAATCTGCCAATGCCCTGCTCTGGATTGTTGAGGTGCTCTCAAACTTCAAGCCAAAGATGGATAACTCCAAAGCCCACTCCACTATTCTGCCGGTAGCCTTAGGGTTCCAGAGTGTCCTTTGCAACAGAAAGCGGGTGACAACTGTAATCTCATGGGCTTGGAAGTAGTGGTGCAGTTTCCTTGAGGCCATGATGAGGCCAAAAATCATTTTTTTGCACGCTAGAGTACCTTAACCTAGCCCCCTATAGCAAGGAGCTAACAAAGTACACTGGTCGTTGCACCACTTTCTTCCTTGCCACATCCTTGGGGTCGCCCATGCTGCTATGCTCCTCTCTATCCTGATCCTCATCCAGTCCTGCCGGGATTAACTCCTTGAAAAGTGTCAGTAGCCTTAAGCTCTTCCTCTGCTATCTGGAGCTTGATGAGAGCATGTGGGGAGATCAGATTCAATCTAGCCCCGCCATCAACCAACATCTTTGTGACCTTGAGGTTGCGGATCGTTGGGGAGACCAACAATGGCAGACACCCTACCGCAGTGGTGCGGTCAGGGTGATCTTCCTCATCAAAGATGATGGGCATGCGTGACCATTTGAGTGGTTTCTGTGAAGTTCCCACTGGATCCAGGGCATTAACTTCACACACCCACTGTTTAAGTTGGCAGTGAGAGGAGTGTAAAGATGTACTTGTTTGAAGCATATTAATGAAAAAGATAAACCTTGTCGGGGACTCGTGCATGTATATGGCCAGGCAGAGGTGGAATGCCTCTATACTTAAAATAAATGAGTTTCTCCGGTAGGCTATCCTGCCGGTACCCTCTGTTTGGCTACTAGGGAGCTATGCTTGCTGGGCACAAATTGTAATGAGGGACCAGTCCTCCACCAACTTTTCTTCATCAAAGGCCACTACGACCATCCTGACCGAAGCAACATTTGAGTCAAAGAGCACCTAAGTTTCAAAAAGTGGCAAGGTTTTCCTATGCACAAGGTTACACTTATAGAACATGTATGGATAAGAGAGAGAACTTATCTGTTTGGCCTGCCGCAGATCGCAGTGCCGGCTTGTCTTCTTATCTCCTCTTGGGGATTGAATCCACGACAGGAGCCTGTAGATTATGCACATGAAAACGATGCCAGATGCAACCTTATCTATATGAGGATGCAATGCTCATGATATGCTTATGCATGCATGCAACTTGTTGGGGCCCCCAGCGCTTCGTTTATTTCTCTATTGCTCAGGGTCTGCGCCTAGCTTTGTACAAGGGGTTACATGCAACTGAGGAAAGGCATGTACAAAAGGGTGGTTGCCGGGGAAGGCCCGACATCCGCGCCTTACGGGTAGAACTTACGGAGATGCTCAATATTCCATGAGTTTTGCAATTTAATGCCATCTCCAGTCTCCAGATGGACTGCGCCAGGTCTGGTGACTCGTACTACCCGGTAAGGGCCTTCCCACTTTGGCGTCAACTTGTCTGCACCCTTGGCGAACTGAACGCGCCTAAGGACAAGGCCGCCTTCCTCAAAACACCAGGCATGAACCCCACGACTATGATAGCGATGCAGGGCTTGCTGATAGCATGCAACATGCGTAGAAACCGGGAGACGGTTCACCTCGAGTAGCACAGCGTCGTCACGCTGGTGCTAATCTTGTGCTACTTCATCGTAGGCAAGCACTCTAGGGGACCATAAATGAGTTCCGTGGGGATAACTTCTTCTGCCCCATAGACTAGGGAGAAGGGAGTCTGCCCGGTAGCTTGATTTGGTGTCGTTCTGAGGGACCAAAGAACCACCTGCAGCTCATCGATCCATCGCCTGCCACACTTCTGCAGTTATCAAATGTTCTTCTCTTGAGTCTGTGTAGCACTTCAGTGTTCGCCCTCTCAGCTTTTCCATTGCTTATGGGATGTGCAACAGAGGCAAATGAGATCATGCTGTCGAGGGCATGAACATATTGCATGAAGGCATGGCTCGTGAATTTGGTGCCGTTGTCAGTGATGAACCAAGCAGGAACCCCGAAGCGGCACACCAAATCTTTCAAGAACTTGATAGCTGACTGAGCAGTCCCCTTTCTCACGGCTGCTACTTCCGACCACTTTGTAAACTGTCGATTGCAACGAACAAGAATTCAAAGCCCCTAGCAGCTCGGGGGAAAGGGCCGAGGATATCGAGCCCCCAGACCAAAAATGACCATGACAAAGGGATTGTCCAAAGAGCTTGTGCGGGTAGATGGATGTTCTTCGAATGGAACTGGCAGGCTTCACACTTGGTGACTAACTTGACCGCATCTTGGTGGGCTGCGGGCCAATAGAATCCTTGCCGGAATGCTTTCCCAACTAATGCCCTTGATCCAATGTGGGAGCCGCACATGCATTTGGGTATCTCTGTCAGCAGTTCCTTTCCTTCTTCCTGGCAGATGCACTTCAATTTCACACCATTGGGCCTCCTTCTGTACAAAGAGTCATCGACAAACTGGTACATAATGTCCCTCCAGGCTACTCTTTCAGCTTCCTCTTGCTCATCGGGAAGTTCTTCGATTTGGAGGAAGTGGACTATGTGCCTTGCCCAAGTAGGAGCGTGGGGCTCGGCAACAAGGACTAACGGCACCTCCCCGCTTGCGGGGATGCGATCCTCGACTGCGAGGACCAGTGGCCCGATAGGAGGGTGCACCCCGACAAGTGATGGGGAGTTGTTTCTAGCAGAGTCCCTGCCAGGAGCCCCGAGGGGCTCTATTGGGAGAGGCTTACCGGAGTACAAGTTTCTCCTTTTCCGGGCCATTGTTGTTGGGGATACGAAGGGCTAAGTAGGATGGAGAACAAAAGTTCTTGGTTCCACAGGAAGCTTCTGTGCAGCAAACTTTGATAGATGATCAACTATGTTGTTTTCTGCACAGGGTATGTGCTCTGTTTGCAATCCGTCAAAGCGTTCCAACAACCTTCTCACTTTCTCAATGTATGCCTCCATCAATGGAATTTGGTAATCCTTGCTGACTTGTCTCACCACAAGTTGTGAATCTCCTCGAATGATCAACCTCTTAATTCCCAATTCAACGGCAATCCTGAGCCCGGCAAGGAGTCCTTCATACTTTGTTGTATTGTTGGTTGCTTCCTCCTAGGGAAAATGCATCTAGACGACATACTTCAGGTGCTCACCAGTGGGAGCAACGAGAAGAACGCCAGCCCCTGCACCTTGCAGGGAGAAAGCACCATCAAAGTACATGATCCATTCTTGGGGCGCTCCCATGCCGGGAATAACTATTTCCATCACTTCTTCGTCAGGGTTGGCGTCAATTCAGCAATAAACTCTGCCATTGTCCTGCTCTGGATCATTGAGGTGCTCTCAAACTTTAGGCCAAAGCTGGATAACTCCAAAGCCCACCCCATTATTCTTCCGGTAGCCTCGGGGTTCTGGAGTATCCTTTGCAACAGAAAGTGGGTGACAACCGTAATCTCATGGGCTTGGAAGTAGTGGTGCAGTTTCCTTGAGGCCATGATGAGGCCAAAAATCAATTTTTGCACGCCAGAGTACCTTGATCTAGCCCCGTGTAGCAAGGAGCTGATGAAGTACACTGGGCGCTGCACCACTTTCTTCCTTGCCGCGTCCTTGGGGTTACTCTTGCTGCCGTGCTCTTCTCTATCCTGATCCTTATCCGAACATGTCGGGCTTTGCTTATCCTCTATTTCCTCTACTTCCCGTTGTGCTACTAGGGCTGCACTAATCACTTGATTGGTTGACACCAAGTATAACAACAACATCTCTTGTGGTTTCGAGGCTACCAACGTGGGCACAGAGGACAAGTAGGTCTTCATCTCCTACAGTGTTGCATCTGCCTCTGGGGTCCACTTCATGGGTTCTACCTTCTTCAAAATTTTGAAGAACGACAGGGCGCGCTCGGCAGACTTGGAGATGAATCTGCTAAGCACGACAAAACACCCTGTCAAATGCCTCACATCTTTAACTGTCCTGGGTGTCTGGATCTGCTCTATGGCCTCAATCTTATCTTGATTGGCCTTGATCCCACGTTGGGACACAAAGAAACCAAGTAGCTTGCCAGAGGGAACACCAAACACACACTTCTTCGGGTTTAGTTTCAAGTTGATCTTGCGCAGATTAGCAAATGTCTCTTCCAAATCGTGGATAAGGGTGGATTTGTCCTTGGTCTTGACCACAATATCATCCATATAACCCTTAATATTTCTGTGCAACTGTGGTTCATAACCAATTTGTACTTCCCTTGCAAAAGTAGACTCGGCACTTTTAACCCAAAAAGGCATTCACACAAAGAAGTACGTACCACATGGGGTGATAAAGGAGGTCTTCTCCTCATATTCCTTGGGCATGAAGATCTGATGATATCCAGAGTACACGTCCAGGAAAGAAAGCAAATCACAGCCTGAAGTGGAATCCACAATCTGGTCGATGCGCGGCAAGGGAAATGGATCCTTTGGGCAAGCCTTGTTGAGGTCTATGTAATCGATGCACAACCTCCACTTCGCTTTGGCCTTGCGTACAACCACTGGGTCTGCTAACCACGTTGGATGCAGTACTCCTCTGACCAAACCAGCTGCCTCAATCTTTTTAATCTCCTCGGCAATGAACTACTACCTCTCCAAGGCCTTTTTCCACACCTTCTGCTTGACAGGTTGGGCATGTTGGCAGACAACAAGGTGGTGCTCGATTACCTCCCTGGGAACACCGGGGATATCAGATGGTTGCCAGGCAAACACATCAATATTCGCCCCCAGGAAGGCAATGAGCGTGCTTTCCTATTTGTCATCAAGGGTGGCGTTGATAGTAAAGGTACCAACAATGCCAGCCAGCCTTGCCGGGACCTTCTTCACCTGGGGTGCAGCAGCCTTGGCCCTCTTGCTGTTGGAACACTTTGGCACGGCATCAACGGGTGCCGTGCACTCAGTAGGGGCACACTTCCCGGATTCCTTGCCGGAGTCCCTATAATCCTTCTTCTTTCCCTTACTTTCCTTGGCGGGCACTGCTGCTTCGGCGGTCTCTGCCGCGACAGCGTCCCGCTACATCTTATCCATGCATATCATCGCGTCTTTCTTATCTGATGGATTGGAAATGACGCCCATTGGGTCTGGCATCTTCAAGGTGTTGTAGGCATAGTGGGATGCTGCCATGAACCTGGCCAGGGCAGGGCTCCCAAGAATTCCATTGTACGACAGGGGGAGGTCGACCACATCAAACACAATCTTCTCAGTCCGGTAGTTCAACTCACCACCAAACGTCACCGGCAACGTGATCTTTCCCTTAGGATGCCTCCTGTCGGGATTAACTCCTTGAAACGTGCCAGTAGCCTTAAGCTCTTCCTCTGCTATCTGGAGCTTGCTGAGAAAATGTGGGGAGATCAGATTCAACCCAGCCCTGCCATTAACAAACAACTTTGTGACCTTGAGGTTGCGAATCGTTGGGGAGACCAACAACGGCAGGCACCCTACCGCGGTGGTGCGGTCAGGGTGATCTTCCTCATCAAAGATGATGGGCATGCGTGACCATTTGAGTGGTTTCTGTGAAGTTTCCACTGGTTCCATGGCATTGACTCCACGCGCCCACTATTTAAGTTGGCGTGAGAGGAGTGTAAAGATGCACCCCTATCAATGCACATGGCGCCTGTGGCCTTCTGGAATTCCTGCTCACTGGTTTCCTCTTCATCCCCTTCATCAGTCCCAGCATCACAATCCTCTTTCTCTCTACCTGTCGTGGAATTGTCACGACACATGTCCTAGTGTGAGGACTTAGTCGTGAGGCCAACGCATCTATGTGGTATCTTGAGAGGGGTTGATCAGGATGAGAGACGCAAAGCGGATCATCACACAAGACAAGGATTTAGACAGCTTCAGGCCCCAGGAAACATCATTCGGTAAAAGCCCTACATGTTGTTTGTGGCTAGGTCTCATTATGCTCATGAGGGAGACGTCGTGTCTCCGGCTCTCTTCTAGTTGGGTCTAGCCCTAGAGATTGTTTCTTGTCCCCCCTTAGGGAGCCCTGCCCCTCCTTATATAAGTTAGAGGGGCGGGTTACATGTGGAGTCCAAATAGGATTAGGACTAGCCTATCTTCTACTACAAGCCGGATACAAGTCTGGGTCTTGATTCCTTGTAAGGGAGATATTCCTCACACCTTTCCTCTTAAGCCGGCCCACCATCACATGAACCGGCCTACTGGGCCTTGGGCCTTGTTGTCCATCTGACCCGCCAGCCGGGTCTCCAATGAATCATAAACCGCCAGGTCCAAGCGGGTCGCCAAGCTCCAGCCGGGTCATACATCAGGCGGGTTATACCGCGGGGTATATCCCCGACATTAGCCCCCAGTTTAATTTGGATTTATCCGTGTTAAACTGATCCTGCAACATAAACACAAGAACAAATTTGACAAGTTGTGCTCCGAGTTAAATATTCTTGTAAGCCGGCACCTGATCATCCTTAAGTCCTTGACATTTCCTCCTGGAAAATCTGGGTCAATAGGCCAGCTTCATAATCCATTTGCTGACATTAGCTCTTGTAAAAAAATATTATAAGAAATAATCCATTTGTGTCGGCCTTCAATGCTCTGATTTGACAAAAATATTGGTCTTGAAATTGTCAACTGATATTCAGCCGGCTTAAAGATGTAGATCTTGCCGATTTATGATTGCCAAAATTGTCGGGTCATAAACAAATGATGCCGGGTCATGTAATTGTTGCAGATGCCGGGTTAATCTTATGATGACGCCGGGTCATAAACTTTGCAGATTTCTTAGATAATAATATAATACCTGATTTGCTCAAAACTGAGAATTTGAAGTTATTCCTCCCTTATATGCATATCACATGTAGCCCCCATGTCGGAGTAATGGAACACGGGTAGCCTCACCCGAGTCCCTGAACTTACCAAAACTTTGGGCCGGCTTCACCCCGCAATGTCCCAAGCCGAAGTTCCGCCCTCCGGAGGCCGGGCTGGCTCAACAGCCGGCCACCGGAGGACGGCTAACCACCAGCAGACGGCACCAAGAGCAGCCGGCTCAAGTCAGCCGGCCTCTAGAAAGGACGGCGTCGAGCAGGCAGCCACCTGGCGCCTTAGAGTCTGCGCCCCCATCAAGAGGACGAGACAGGGCGTGGCTATAGTGAAGCCCCTCACCCCCGAATCTTGGCCTTGGCGTGGCCACAGTGCCCCGTGCAGGCAAAGATCTCCGTGTGGCACGGCACTGTTGCCACATCCCCTTGACGTCATTCCAGACAGGCGAAGCCCTGTCCCCCATGATAACCTGTCGGTACGGCCTGCAGGCTACGGGCCCTATCAGTCAAAGACGTCCCAGAAGACGGCGGATGCCGAACCAATCGGACTTGGGGAAGGTCGGCCTCCAGCAGGCGGCCGTCCTTTCCCTTGAAGCAAGTACACCATTAACCTGATGAGACCAGGTGTGGCTACAGTGAACTCTCACCAGGCGGCGGGGCTGTAGCCACACTGAGCTGACCAAGCCCGCGTCATTAGCAGCACAGCTATAGTGAGCAGCCACCAACCAGACCCGCTAGTGGCGGGAGCGGCCTGTCGTCTCCGTACCGGACTGATCGGTGGGGCCCACCAGGCGGCGGGCCCCAGTAGTCGGTAGAGAAGCCGAAGGCCAGAGACGCTGACAACCGGGCCCAGCACCCGGCCAGATTACCATTGTACCCCTGGGGGTAGGCCTATATAAACCCCCCAGGGCACCCATGCAAAGGGTTCCCACCCCATTAGAACTAGCCACAACCCTTAGAGCAGTAAGGGAGCTAGCCTTGCCTCCTTCTGCTTCTAGAACATAGCTCAATGAGCACCATTGTATCACTTGTGCCTTAGTGATCATGCGGAGATCCTGCAGAGTAGGACTAGGGGTGTTATCTCCTAGGAGAGCTCCGAACCTGGGTAAAGTACGCCGGCTTTCGTGTCTACGCCTCATCCCGCTTCCGGGCACCGGTGACGTTCTACTCCCTTCCACCATGATAAGCCATCAATTGGCATATGTCGCACCCAACCCCCGACATTTGGCGCCCACCATGGGGCCAGGTGCATCATCTCCCGGAGATCTGCTCTGGACGGGAACCCTGTTCCTTCCTAGCGAGCGAAGCCAGCCCAGCACGCCCGACGGTGTCAGCCTCGATGCGCTGCACGGCGCGGAGATCGCCTGCGCGGTGAGTTGCCTCGCCGACCTTGTCGGCGAGATTCACCTCTCCGACGAGCCGGCCTCCGACGCAGGCACTGGCTACCCCGAGAGCCGTCTCGTCAGCCTCCTCGACCAGCTTCATGTTACCAGCGATCCCACTGTGGACCTGGAGTCTGTTGGCTCCACCGACCCGATGATCGTCGACTCCGACACGGCGTCGCTTGACGCGTTTCCCACCAACATGGTGATCTATGACGAGCCGCCTCCTCGCGAGCACAGCGGCGGGAGCGCCGTCATGGAGGTGCTTGTCATCAAAAGTGGCGAGCGCTTGGCTGGAGACGCTCGAGACCCACTCGATGTAGCGTTGTGAGACCTAACGGCGCCTATTCCAGAGAACGCAGACGCCGAGATGCTGGAGGCACGCCGCGTCTAGCTCCTCGAAAGCGCTGGCCGACTCGCCAGTATGCGACGCCTACCGGCGCGAGATGGACCGGGCCGTTGGTGGCACGCCGGCTCTTCAGGGGCCTAGCCGCATCGGCTCGATCCGGCAGTGTGGCGCGACTATCGCCAGCATGTTCGGGGCAGAACGTCCCATCTACGCCACGCCTGCGGAGAACATTCGGGCGCCCAGGCGGTGACGGACAAGCTAGACAAGTACAAGGGCGACGAGCGTCGCCACATGACGGAGCGAGTCTAGCAGCTCCTAAACGCGGCCGCCGTGTAGCACGAAGCCGACTGCCGCGCTGAAGTCCTGCCCCGCGGAACGATGAACCGCCCCCTCGCCAATACCATGGCGCGACGTCCCGGACGCCGACTGGTGGCGCCCGCGGAAGACAAGGCAACGAACCGGCTGCCAGCCATAGCCGGACTCGCCTCTCCATCGAGTGTGACAAAGACGGCCGCCCTCAAGCGGTAGAGCGGCGAGGCGACCCGCCACCTCCTCCGCCTCCTGGAGCAAGGCACCCTACTCCGCCGCCTGTAATGCACCCGACACTCGGCGACAGCCTTGGACGCCAAGAGGGAGTCGGAGAGGATGACGCCCGCCATCGGATCGATCACCTCAACCGATCCCTGGCGCTAGAAGAAGAAGATGCATTGGGCCCGCCTTGCTTCGGCCCACGAATCCGAGATGAGCCCTTCCCCAAAGGGTTCACACTCCCAAGGGATACGCCCAAGTACACCGGCTCCGTGAAGCCGGAGGACTGGCTGGTCGACTACTCCACGGCCATCAGGATAGCGAACGACAACAAGCGTGTTGCCATGAAGTACGTCCCGCTCATGCTTCAGGGCACAGCCCGGACGTGGCTCAACAGCCTGAAGCCCCGCAGCATCAACAGCTGGGTTGATTTCACCGAAGCCTTTATCCGCAACTTCACCAGAACGTAGAAGCGGCCTCCCAAGCCCCGAAAACTCTCCTTGTGCGTCCAAGGGCCTAGCGAATCGAATTGCGACTATCTCACACGCTGGGCCGAGCTGCGTAACTCCTGCGAAGGCGTGCACGAGGTGTAGGCAATCGAGTACTTCACCACCGGGTGCCGAGAGGGCACCCTCCTCAAGCATCGACTTCTCTGCGACGAGCCTGCGACTCTCGATGAACTGTTGATCATCGCCGACAAGCATGCCACAGCCGACTGCTCCATGAGGGAGGAAATCCTAGTTGATGCGTCCGGCAAGGTGGCACCTCAGGCTCCTCGGACTCTGGCTGGTGACACCAGTCAGCGACAGCATCCAAGAAAAAACAAGCAGAAGGCCACCCAGCCGGCTTCTACCAGCCGGCAGGTGGCGACAGTCAAGGACCAGCAGCCGGAGGGGGAGCCAGCGCCCAAGCGTCAGAAGGGCGGCAAGTCCAATTGGTTGCCCGCCTTCTCTTACGAGCAGACCCTAGATGCACCCTGCAAGTTCCATAGCGGCGCGAAGCCGTCCAATCACATCACACGGAAGTGTCATTGGCTCACCAGGATAGCTAAGGGAGATGGGCTCCTGCCTCCTCCGCCTGTCGGCCCGCCGCCTCCTCAGCCCCAGCAGCCGGCGGCCCGGCCAGTCGGTGCAATACAAGACAAGTATCCGGAAGAGCACGGAGCCTATGTTGTGTTCACCGGCGTGGCCGGTGATAGAAGTAGCAGACGGCAGCAACAACAAGAAGTACAAGCAGTGGCCTCAAATACTCCAGAGTTCATGCATTGGTCTGAGAAGCCCATCAGTTGGAGCAGGGCCTACCACACAGAAGTGATGCCTTCCCCTGGTTCCTATGCCCTGGTCCTAGATGCAACCTTCACAACAGAGAGGCGGGCAGCTCGCTTCTCTAGAGTCCTGATAGATGGTGGCAGCAGCATCAATATCCTATACCATGACACGATGGAGAAGTTGGGAATCAAGCAGAAGCAGCTCCTCCCCAGTCGGACTGTATTCCATGGCATAGTCCATGGCCTTTCCTGCTCACCAATCGGCAAGACTCAGATTCATGTTCTCTTCGGAGACAAGAATCATTTCCACCGTGAGTCAGTTTGGTTTGAAGTGGTGGACCTTGAAATCCCCTACCATGCGCTTCTTGGCCGGCCTGCCCTGGCCAAGTTCATGGCGGTACGCCACTATGCTTACCTCAAAATGAAGATGCCGAGTACCAAGGGGATCATGACTGTAGTCGGAGACTACAAGAAGTCGGCCGCCTGCACCGCAGATAGCAGTCGGCTGGCCAAGTCCCTCGTGATTGCAGCTGAGAAGCGGCTCCTTGACCGGGTGGTGGTGATGGCAGGCAAGAGGCCAGAAATGTCACCCATCCCCAAGGAGTTGGAGGTTGAGGGCTCGTTCAAGCCGGCAAAGGAAACAAAGAAGATACCCCTGGACCCGGAGCACCTAGAGAGGCATGCTATCATAGGTGCCAACCTGGACAGCAAATAGAAAAGCGAGCTCATCGATTTCCTCCATGAGAATCGTGACATCTTTGCATGGTCTCCCAAAGACATGCTAGGTGTTCCGACGGATTTCGTCAAGCACAAGTTACATGTCCGACCTGACGCCAAGACGGTCAGGCAGCCCTTGCACCGCCTGTCAGAAGAGAAGAGAAGAGTTGTTGGAGAAGAGATAGCCCGGCTTCTAGCAGCCGGCTTCATCATGGAAGTATTCTTTCCAGAGTGGCTGGCCAATCCAGTCCTTGTGCTGAAGAAAAATAAGCAGTGGCGTATGGCTATTGATTATACCAGTCTCAACAAAGCTTGCCCCAAAGATCCCTTTGCCCTGCCAAGAATTGACCAAGTGATTGACTCCATAGCCGGATGCGAGTTGTTGAGTTTTTTGGATGCATACTCAGGGTACCATCAGATAAAGATGAACCCAGCCGACAGGCTGAAGACCGCCTTCGTCATGCCATTTGGAGCCTTCTGCTACCTGACCATGAGGTTTGGCTTGCGAAATGCCGGCGCCATGTTTCAGCATTGCATGCAGAAGTGTCTCTAAGAAACTCAGCAGAAATGCCCATGTCTATGTGGATGATGTGGTGGTGAAGACAGAGAAGCATGGCACGCTGCTGGAAGACCTCAAGGAAACCTTCAAGAACTTGCGCCAATTCCAGATCAAGCTCAACCCAGAAAAATGTGTCTTTGGAGTACCAGCCGACCAGCTCCTCGGCTTTCTGGTCTTAGAGCATGGCATAGAGTGCAACCCAGTGAAGATCAAGGCCATTGAGAAGATGGAGGTGCCAACCCGACTGCTGGACATGCAGAAATTCACCGGCTGCCTCGCATCTATCAGCCGTTTCATCAGTTGGCTGGGCGACAAGGCTCTCCCCCTGTGCCAGCTCATGAAGAAGACCACTTTTTTGAGTGGAACGACAAGGCAGACGAAGCTTTTCTCCAACTAAAGAAGATGTTGACCACCCCACCTATCTTGGCGGCTCCAACTGAGAAAGAACCCATGCTCCTCTACATCACCGCCACCAGTCGGGTGGTCAGCACTGTCATAGTGGCAAGGAGGAGGGCAGAGCATTGCCAGTCCAAAGGCCAGTATATTTCTTAAGTGAAGTACTGTCCGCCTCCAAGCAAAACTACCCACACTATCAGAAGATGTGCTATGGTGTGTATTTTGCCGCCAAGAAGCTGAAGCCTTACTTTCAAGAGCACCCAATAACTGTTGTCTGCACCGCTCCGCTTGTTGAGATCATTGGAAGCCGAGATGCTTCGGGCCGAGTGGCCAAGTGGGCTATTGATCTAGCCCCTTATACCATCTACTACCAGCCTCGCACCGCCATCAAGTCACAAGCACTGGCCGACTTCCTCGTCGACTGGGCCGAGACCCAGTACTTGCCGCCAGTGCCAGACTCCACCCATTGGCGGATGCATTTTGATTGTTCAAAAATGCGCACCGGACTGGGAGTCGGCATCATCCTCACCTCTCCCAAAGGCGACAATCTCAGATATGTGCTGCAAATCCATTTTGTCGCCTCCAACAATGTAGTCGAGTACGAGGCGCTCATACACGGGCTCCGGCTTGCCAAGAAACTTGGCATTCGCCGGATCCTGTGCTTTGGTGACTCCGACTTGGTGGTCCAGCAGTCGTCAGGCGACTAGGACACCAAGGATGCGAATATGGCAAGCTACCGCTTCCTCGTGTAGCAGCTCAGTGGATACTTCGACGGGTGTGAGTTCCTCCATGTGCCAAGAAATGACAACGAGCAAGCGGATGCCTTGGCATGGATCGGCTCCACCCGGCAGGCGATACCAGTCAGCGTCGCCTTGCAGCGCCTCCTCAAGCCGTCTGTCAAGCCCTCACTAGAGTCTGACTCCATCTTCGTGCCGGCCCCTCCTGAAGCAGTCGGATCCGACTTGAGGACCCCAGAAGCTGGCGCGGGGACTTCGGCAGGCGGCCCAGGGACTGCAGCTGTCGCACCCGGCCCGGGGACTTCAGAACCCGGCCCGAGGACTGTAGCAGTCGGCCCGGGGACTTCTTCAAAGCAGTAGGCGGCAATCAACTCCAACCACTACCTCCCAGCCCAACCGCCCTTGTACAAGTTGCAGTCGTGGCAGTCGGAGAGATTGCAGCACCCTCATGGGCTCAACCCATCCTCAACTTCCTGGTGAACACAGAGCTGCCGGCCGATGAGATCCTATCCCGACAAGTGCAACGGCGGGCAACAGCATACACCATAGTCAACAAAGAACTAGTTCGGCACAGTGTCGCTGGTGTGTACCAGCGCTGCGTGGAGCCAGACCAAGGTCAAGCAATCCTCAAAGATGCTCAGCAAGGCGAATGTGGTCACCACGCGGCTTCAAGATCACTTGTTGCCAAAGCTTTCCGCCATGGTTTGTTCTGGCCGACTACTCTAGAAGATGCCAAAGAGTTGGTCCGGAAGTGTAAAGGGTGTCAGAAGTTCCGCCCCAAGCCACACTTGCCAGCCTCTGCACTCAAGACCATTCCCATCGCCTGGCCCTTTGCTGTTTGGGGTTTGGATATGGTGGGACCATTCAAGACGGTCCGTGGTGGCATGACTCATCTGCTCGTCGTTGTGGACAAGTTCACCAAGTGGATAGAAGCAAAGCCAATCAAGAAACTGAAAGGGCTGACTGTCGTGACTTTCATTGCCGACATCACCACTCAGTACGGCATCCCACATAGCATCATCACCGACAATGTCACAAACTTCGCCAAAGGAGCCTTGGCTTGTTTCTACGCGACGCAGGGCATCTGACTGGACTTAGCGTACGCTGCCCATCCGCAATCAAACGGCCAAGTTGAGCGAGCAAACGGCCTCATTCTGTTCGGCATCAAGCCCCGACTGGTCGAGCCTCTGGAGCGTTCCGCCGGCTGCTGGCTCGATGAGCTGCCAGCCGTCCTCTGGAGCTTGCGCACGACTCCG
This sequence comes from Triticum aestivum, assembly GCF_018294505.1. NCBI lineage: Eukaryota > Viridiplantae > Streptophyta > Magnoliopsida > Poales > Poaceae > Triticum > Triticum aestivum. The sequence goes on along the minus strand of NC_057801.1, from coordinate 440,573,090 downwards.
AACAAGTCGACCAGCTTCACGCCCTTCTTCCTCGTCTACGGTGCTGAAGCCGTCATCCCGACGGACATAGAGTTCGACTCCCCACGAGTCACCATGTACACCAAGGCGGACGCCAAGGAGGCGCGAGAAGACGACGTCGACCTGCTGGAGGAGGGCCGGCTGTTGGCACTCAGCCGGTCCGCCATCTACCAGCAGAGTCTGTGCCGACACTACAACTGCAAGGTGAAGCCAAGATCCTTCCAAGAGGGAGACCTTGTGCTCCGGCTGATCCAGCGAACAGCCGGCCAGCACAAGCTCTCGGCACCTTGGGAAGGCCCTTTCATCATTAGCAAGGTGCTGGGCAACGATTCCTACTATCTGATCGACGCTCACAAGCCTAGAGCACGCAAAAGAGATGACTCAGGCAAAGAGACGGAGAGACCGTGGAACGCAAACCTCCTCCAAAGATTTTACAGTTGAAAGCAATATGTATCACGCTACCTTTTGTATTATGTACGAAGACTCCAAGTCCCCCGAGAAGAACTCGGGGACTACCCTCTTTTTATCTATATGATAAGTGTTATGCCTACGAGTATGTGTTGTTTAATTATTTCCGCTTGGCACCGGGTTCGACCAGTCAGCCCGGAGGCTCGCCGCCTTCTGCTATATGCCGCCTCCTGCAGCCGGACAAGTAGTGTGTTGGCACCAAAAACTTCCCCTGTCAGAAGCCACAGCTTGCAGAGCGATTGAATGGCGGGTAGGGGTTGCAAAACAGTGCTTACATGAGAAATGGCTAAGGAAAGAACGCATATAGCCGAGGCCGGCATCGCGCTAGTTCGGCCGGCTGCCGAGCAGCCGACCGGCCAGCTTCTACTTGTCTTGCCAATGTTCCAAAGTCTAAGTACTTGCCCTCCCGCAAAAGGCTAAGTACTCAACCCAGCTGCAGTCCCCAGAGACTGGTAAGAGGATAGCCAAGGGAGGGCGGCAAAGGAAAAAAGCAAGGAGTTTAAAAGCAAGAAAAGTTAGAAGCCGACAAAGCAAAGCATGAATTACGATAGAATATTTACATAGATAAAGGCCTATCGGCCAATATTCAACAGAGTTTGATATACACCCCACGGGTGGAATTGTGCAAATTTAACCAAGCTGTCCAGGCAAGCGAGCAGAAATAGAAAAAAAAAGATAGCATCCTAAGGGGCAGCAGAAGGCTCCGGCTGGGCAGTGGAGTCGGCGGTGCCGGTTGGTGCAGCAGAAGGCTCCGGCTGGACGGTGGAGTCGGCGGTGCCGGCTGGTGCAGCAGAGGGCTCCGGGTGGACGATGGAGTCAGCGGCACTAGTCGGGGCGGCGGGCGGCTGGACAGCAGAATCGGCGATGTCTGTCGGAGGAACGGGCGGCTTGTTGGTCTCCGCCTAGCCGCCTCCAGCAGCAGTCGGCGCTTTGGAGCGTGGATCGTTGCTTGAGGCCCGGTCATGTTGGGGCTGACCATTCGCTCCAACCTCTGGCGTGTCATCCTCGCTCTCCTCCTCCTCCTCTTCCTCCTCTCCTTCATCGCTCGAGTCGATGACTTCAGCCGAATCCTCGCTGTCCTTCGGGTTCAGCCCGAGCCACTCCAACGGTGCTTCGGCGCCTTCCTCGACTGCTTCTAGGATGAACACGCTAGTGTCGGTGTAGTCGGTGATTGCCGCCGCCCTGCTGACAAGCTCGGCTTCCACCGCCACCAGCTCCTCATGTGCCTCCAGCCAAAACGTGGTCAGCTGGGCTAGATCTAGCCCAGGGTACCATGCCTTGACGAACTCCAGGGATCGGTGCGCTCCTGCCCGGGCTGCAGAGCCCTTCCAAGCCTCCAGGCGACCGGCCACCACCTCCAGCCAGTCGGCAGTCTGATTGGGGTTGCGCAGAGCCTGCACGCCTGGCCAGAGGGCGGAGATCGCCTGGGCCTTGACGCACTGAAGGCGGTGCAGCATCTGATGGGCAGGCCGAATATGAGCCTGGATGATGAGGAGTTGCTCATTGAGGGTCCGAGGGGCGTCAGTAGCAATCTGCATGCCATCCGCTCTCCTCTCCTCGCGCTAGGCCTCGATGATCTAGTTCGCAGCAACGGAATGGCCCGGGAAGAAGTCTTCTTGCATAGAAGGCAAGAAAGGCCACAAGTCAGAAACTAGCAGTCGGCCTAGTTAAGGGTCGGCAGCTCAGAACAAGAAAGAAAAGAAAATGAAGCTCACCATCTACCAAGTCTTCGATGCTGCTGAAGCAGGCCGTCATCTGCGCCTCCTTATCAGCCCAGGCGGAGCGCTCGATCTCGAACTCGGGAGGAGGTCGGTCTCCTTCGCCTTCGCCTCCCTCTGAGCCGTCTTAAGGGCCTCTGCCTGCTCCGTGAGCTGAGTGACCAGCCGGTCACGCTCTTCCGCCAGCTTGCTGCACTCCGCCTCCTTGCCGCGCAGGGCGGTGTTGGCTTCGCCCAACTGTTGCTGCAAGGCGGCATTGGCCTCTGTAAAAAGAGGAGAAGAAAGAATGTTAGTCAAACAACAAAGAAGGGACGCAGTTGTCGGGGAGATTCGGCCTGACTGCTCAGCAGTTGGCCCGAATCTCGGGGACTACAGCCCGCGGGTGCGCTATCGTGCCCCCGCAGAGAAGAAGTTACCAATAAAAATAAAATCACTGGGAAGATTCGGTCCGACTGATCAGCAGTCGGCCCGAACATCAGGGACTACAGCCCGCAGGTGCGCCGGCGCGCCCCCGCAAAGGAAGGAAATCGAAAATTACTCCGGCTCTCGGACAAATTGGCGGTCTGCGTCTCCAGCTCCCGGACTCTGAAGTTGAAGGTGACCGCGCGAAGATTGTGGTAGTCCTGCAAAAGGGATATCAGATGAAGTTAGCATTTGACACCTGTAAGTTAAAGTTCCAGACTGTCTGCTCGGTAGCTGGCCCGAAACTTGGGGACTACACCCAGTGGGTGCGCTTGCGCGCCCCCACGAAGAAAGCAAGAACATCAAAATAAAGAGAAGTGGAGAAACTTACGCGGATGGCTGACCGCGACTCCAGGAACGCCTCGTTGCATCGCTTGAGGGCTTCGGCTTCGACCCGGAGTTTGGCCTGGATGTCAAGGGACACCTGGGCCAGGGCGCCCGTCCCACCTCTGTGCACCCAGCTAGTGGGCGTGATGCTAGTCGCTTTGGTGTCAGGGACCAACGAGCTCGCGGCACCGGCCTCGAGCGGCCGTGGTCCTGAGGCCGCCTTCGCAAGGCGACGGCGCGTGGGCGTGCGGACTTCAGGAGTCAGGTCCGTCACCACCACATCCCCGGCCGGTGGCACCGGCGGAGCGGCCGGCTGCTTGTCCTGTGTCCCGCCAGTTGGTGGTGGCGGCGGCATGATGACGTCCGGCATGGCCACGTCGCCGCCCTCCCTCTCCATGACCGGCTGCTCGCCGCCGGCTCCCCCAGTCGTCGCGACGAACTCCGGCAGAGGTGGCGTGGTGTTCAGAGGAGTCACAAGCAGCGGCTCCTGGCGGCGTGCAGCCTCCGTGAGCCGCTCCTTCTCCGCGGCGTCGGCCTCTGCCTGCGCTAGCTTCCTCGCCGCAGATGCAGTCGGCCTCTTCCTCACGCACCTCCCGTGTGTTCCGCTCCTGCGCCTCCTGGAGGTCGGCGGCCGGGTCGATTCGCCGGCTGGTGGTGGAGGTCTCCGCCGACCTGATGACCGAGGCGGCGGCCGACTTCTCGAGGGTGAGCGGGGCCCTAAGACAGGAAGGCAAGACAAAAAAGTTTTTAGGACCAGACTGACAGAGAGATGGAAGCGTAAGAAGAGCACTTACGCTGACACCATGGGCGGCACCTTCGGTTGCCTCTAGACCTTGGCCACCTTGGCCGCAGCTTCTCTCTGCCTGGTCGCCGCGGCCGGGTTCTTGGACTTCTTCAGCATGCTACCGAACAGGGCGGCGCCTTGCTTCCGCTTGCACTTACCGCCTCGGGCGGCCAGCCCGGTAGAGGGGCTTGCGCTAGTGTTAGCGGTTCTCCGAGAGGGGAGCGGCTCGTCTTCATCGTCATTCTCATCGGGCCAGGTCTCCACGTCGCCGCCCTCATCGGAGCCTCCTGCTCCGTCGCTGCTGCCTGCCACGTCGTCTTCCAAGGCGGCCGCCCCCAAGTCAGGGTCGTCCACGTCGCTCACTGCCCGGTCCGGCAGGTAGTCACCACCCGGCCCCACGATGGCAGCCATCGTTGCGGACATATAAATCTGCGCTCCAGATGGGAGTCGCGTCACGCCAAGAACAAGACTAAAAGATAGAATTGAAAGAAGAAATCGAGGGACTTACAGCAGGCGGCGGGTTGTTGCGGGAATACGGCTGCTTCCCGAACCGCCAGTCTTCCTCCTACACCTTGAGGTCAGAGATCTCGTTCACCATCCTCGTGACCTCAGCGGTCGGCATCTTCCTCGTGCACAACCTGCTCGGGTCGTGGTACCCGCTCATCCGACAGATCAGATGAGGGCGGCCTTGAAGTGGGAGGACCCGGCGCTCGACGAAGGCGATGAGGAGGTCGGAGGCCACGAGGCCCTCTAACTCCTGGAGCACCCGGAGTCGGCCGATGGCGGCTGCCGTGTCCGCCGACACCGACTTCGGCTTCTAGCCCTAGTTGGGCCGAAGCCCGATAGGGGGGCGGCCTCGTAGGCCGGAAGGTTGATGAAGTCGACAACCAGATCGATGTTCTCAACATAAAAATATGACTACTGCCATAGTTTTACCGACTGCGGCAGCTTGATGACGGGGAAGGCATTCCTCTTCGCCGGACGACGCATGGCGACATATCCGCCACACTCGGCCACCGTGTCCTTAACAGAGGTGCCCAGCTTGCCGTAGAAGAACGCTCCCCACAGCTCGAGTGTGGGGAGGATGCCGATGTAGCCCTCGCACACCGTGACGAAGGCGGAGAGCAGGGTCACGGTGTTGGGCATCAGATGATGCGGCTGAAGATGGTTGAAATCCATGAACGAGCGGAGGAAGCCGCTCGCTAGGAGGCCGAAGACACGGAGGAAATGTGAGTGGAAGACGACCCGCTCGTTCCCCTTTGGCGCCGGCGAAATCTCCTCCACCGGCGGCACCCGAGCCTTAATGAACACCACGTTGGGCATCCGACTCGTGTCCCGGAGGAAGGAGATGTGGTCTTCGATCACTGTTGAGCCGTCCCAGTTGCCACCTTTCTCGCGCGCCATGGCCTCGGGTGGAGCTGCGAGGGGAGGAGGAGCACAATGGCGGCGAAGCTGCGGCAGCACCACGGCGAACACTAAAGCAGCGGCGGCAGCGGTGGCGGAGAGAACAAGAGAAAGAAGAGAGTGCGGGGAGGAGGGCGCGCATGCTCTGCCGCTCCTCTTCCTCCCCCTACTTATAGCCCCTGGGCTACGAAGCCGAGGGGGCAGGGCATGGGAACGTGGGATTAACTACACCCACGACCCCTCTTCCCCCCAGTTACTGCAAGGAGTTACTGCGCCTTGAACGCTCGTGGGAATCGCAACCGCCCGCCTCGGCCGCAGCGGATCCGCCCGCGTGCCGAGGCCCGGAAGTGGCGGGCCCGGCCCACTGTCACGCCCCATCAGAGGCATGGGGTGGCAGGCTGGCCGGGCTGACGTGCGCCGCGTGGCATGCTGATGCCAGGCGGCGGGCCTGAGAAGCTTAGCAGGCACGCCACCTGTTTCCCGCCTTGGAATTCAAAATTGGCCGACGACCCCGTGTAACATCCCAAATTTTCAATTTGGAATATTATACATAGGTCATCCATGCATATCATATTTTACTTCTTTTCCACTCCGCAATCCTCGAAATCCTAATCAACTCAAGGACCCTCGGAGAGAGTTGGGGATTTTCCCGGTTCACTATTTGATTCCTATCAAATAGTGAAACGAGGATTTTGATTTTAATTATTTTTCTCTCTGAAAAATATTTCGTATCAAAAATAAATGAGAGGAGATAATATGACTTCTCCAAAACAATTGAAATACTGGAGGAAAAATGTTAAAATCATTTATTTGATTTTAGTTGATTTTATTTGGATTTTATTTGCAATAGAAAAATTGCATGTTTTCAAAATTGCATTTTAGGGCCAAGAAAATGTTCATCTCGTTCTAAATATTTCATTTAGACGGTGAAAATTTGTTTTGGTATTTTTAGGTTTTTATTTTATTTTCTAGGATTTTATTTCTGCCGGCGAAACTATTTAAAAAAAACTTCCCCGTGCCCGACTGGGCCTAAAGCCTAGCCGAGCCAGGCCTGACCAGCCATCGCCGCCCCCGCGCGTGCGCCAGCCCCGCCACCGCTCGGAGGAGGAGTCCGAGCCGGACTCCATCACCGCCGCCACCTTGGCCCCTCCTCCAAGCAGCCCCCCTTTATATACGCCGCCCCCAAACCGCCACCACCACCAGCCCCGCCGCCCCGAGCCGCAGCCGCCGCCGCCCGCACTTGCCGCCGCCGCCTCCACGACTCGCCGCCGCCACAGCCGAGCGCCGCCGCCGCCGCTTGCCGCGCCGCCGCCCCGCCAGCCGCCGCCCCACCTCGCCCCGCCGGAGCCACCTCGTCGATGTACCGCGCCAATCCGAGCCACCGGTTTTCTTTTAAAAATCGTTCGGTTTTTTTAGAAACCCTAGTTCGTTTTTTTAATTTAGATCGGTTCATCGTTTTTTCGTGGTTCTTAAATTTAGCGGACGTTCGTCTGTACGTTCGTTTAAACGAACGGTTTTCTTCCGTTAGTTACAGATAACGAACGCTCATTCGTTAGCCTATTTGTCAGTTTTCTTTTATCGGATTTATCTGCGATTATTTTTAGTCGCGATTTCTGATCCGATCTTAGATTCTGTTTTTCTTCGCGCTCGTTAGTCGGAATCAGGTGATTCAAACGCCTAGAGTTTTGTCTCGAGACCCTCTTTCTGTTTAAACAACTTAAACAAGATTTTGATACTGAAAAATTTGACTTTAGTTCAGATTAGTAAACGGATCTTGTTTCTTTCGCCTTTTGAGTTTCGTTGCTCCGTTTGATTTGATTCTTTTTGCAAACCGGAGTTCTTAAGTTGAACTTTCTGGTCAATCGCTTTTGTTTGAAGTTTTTGTTTGTGCATTGTTGCTAGCTGCTTATGTATGTTATTGTTTGTTTGCGATAGAGTTCCCGGAGTGCGAAGCGTGTTACTACGAGTCTCTAGGATTCACGGATCGTCAGCAAGGCAAGTAACACATTGATCATACTCTTTTCATACCCAGTTTTCATTGCATTAGTACAATCCGCAAACAATGCATGATTAGGATGTCTTTAACTTGAGGGTATTGGGAAGTAGTTGATGAGGTAGAACCTATTGCCCTGCGTATTATCAAACCCTTGGGAGTTACTTCTATGTTATGCTTATATTAATATGCTATGCTCGTAGACGTGGATTGGGTTTGAGTGTATCCATGATAGATGTGAGATGTTAATTAATGGTTCAACTTAAGGTGGCAACTTTAATACACATCTGGGTGGATTGAGGCGCCTGGGGAACCCAGTGTTGTCTGTTTTTTTTGGAAATTCCGGGGTACCCGTGTGATCTTCCTATGGACCGCCACCCAAGCTTAAAGGGAACGGAGATGATTCATGCTAGAAACTTCCGTGTGCAGCCACAAGCTATTATTGGCTCTAGCATAGCCGAGTAAGTTACGTGAATCTCTCGAAGAGGTAGATCACCAGGTAGTGGGTTTTGTAGGTTCGGTATGATCTACCCGGAGTAGGGAGTTAATGTTTCTGAAAGACTATGTCTCGGTCATCCGTTTCTCAAACACCATGCAGTGCGGGAAATCCAACGGAAGCGATCGAGTCTTGTGGGGAAAAGTGTGCAAACCTCTGCAGAGTGTACAATCTAATCATGGTTAGCCCGGTTATGGACAATCTTGAGTATCTAGTACTTGGGTTATCACATGTATCTCATCACTCATAATTAATATTGTTGGGTTGATAATTACTTTAATTTGGGATTGAGTTGGGGTTATACCTTCTCAATGTTTCAACCACCATGATAGTTAAATTAAATTTATTCCTTTGTTGTAGGGAAAAAAATTGCTTTCCACAAAACTATAACCATAGAGCTTTCCACCAGCCAATTATGCATGTAGTGATAGCACTATTCTGTTCTTGCTCTACTGTTTTATATTGCCAGCATATTCCATGTGCTGACCCGTTTTCGGGCTGCAACGTATTATGTTGCAGACTTTTCAGACGAGGAGTAAGGTTTGTTAGGTCGTTGCCGTGCAGCTCAGCTATGTCATTGGAGTTGATGGACTCACTTTATCTTCCAAGCCTTCCATTGTTATCGCATTAGATGGCCTTAAGCCATATTATTGTAATAAGTTCTCTTTTGAGACATTCGATGTAATAAGTGTGTGATTGCTACTCTATTATAAATCCTTCGAGTACTGTGTGTGTCAGCATTACTGATCCAGGGATGACACTAAAGCACAGAGACTTGACCATTTGAGGTCGGGTTGCTACAAGATGGTATCAGAGCACACGCTGAGTGTAGGACACGACCACTAAGATAAACTATAGGTCACTCTTCTCTACTCATTTCTGACTCCTCTACTTTTTCCACTCTTCAGGATGCCGGAGATGGAGAACAAGTTTGCGCAACCGGATGAGGATACACCTTTTGGACGCCACTTGAAGGAAGTCACTAGGTACTTGAACATTGGAATACCAAGTTTCACCGGGACGTACAACGCCACCTTACCAGAAGAGGAGCGCTGGATGATTCAAGTACAAGTTCCAGGAAGGACGTTCTCGCCAACTTCTAAACCCATATAATTTTCTTTCGATGCACCAACCTGGAGTCTAAGCAAGAGCATGGCAGTCCACATTACCATAGGACGCATTGGAGAAGTCTACAATAGGGAACTCAAGGACACTACCTATCAAATATGTGGGCGCCGAGACGAGCAATGGGAGATGATCAGCACCAGGAAGGATAGATCCATTGCAGCTTTTATCCAGGAGCTAAACCAGCACATTCGACGTCAGGAGAACCAGATGTGCACAGACATGATGGAATTGAAGAAGGCAAAGACTAGGATCATCGAGCTGGACGAAGAACTCAAGTTCACACGTGATGGATATGAGGAGGAAATCAAGACACTACTGGAGAAGAACGACGACCTGGTTAAGAAGATCGGAATATTCATGGGAGGACCAGCACCGGGAGACGAAGACGACGACCCCACTTGCCCGAACAACTACATCATCATTGACGACACCGATTCTGATCCCAGTGATGATGATTATGAAGATGAAGCTAGAGCAGACATCATGGAGTCTTCCACCGATCAAAATTTCTAGATGACTACCATATATTAGTAGTATTCCCCCATGTATTTAGTAATAGTAGTTGAACACTTTTATGATAGTTCTAGACCGTTGTATGCCCTTGCTTGATTGATTGAGTGATATGATTGTGTTTGTCTCATGTGCATATGGGTAGTGCTTCCTCACTAGACCTTTTTCTATTCTAATATCTTCCATCTAAACCCATCAAATGCCTCCGAGACGTGACACCGGTTTTGCTTTCCCATCGGAGCTCACCTAGTTGATCCAGCAGCAGAATGCTTTGATGCAATTGCTAGTTCAGGACCAGGGCAACAACAACAACAACAACAACAACAACAACAACAACAACAACAACAACAACCCGCCACAAGTGGACAACCTAGCCCATTTTCTAGGGTTACAACCGCCGGTGTTTTCCAGTAGCACCGAGCCAATAGTTGCTGATGATTGGATACGCCGTATCGGAAGGGAGTTGACCACCGCAGGGTGCATAGATGCGGAGAAGGTGCGTTTTGCCGCACACCAACTGGATGGACCTGCAGCAGCATGGTGGGAAAATTTCACAGCCACCTATCCTATCGACACTGTCACATGGGCTCAGTTTCAACAGGCTTTTCGTACTGCCCATGTTTCCACTGGAGCTATGCAGATGAAGAAGCGGGAGTTTGGCAATTTACGCCAGGGGAATCATACTGTAGGCCAGTACGTGGATGATTTTAGCAAGTTATCACGCTATGCCCCTGATGATGTGGCCACAGATGTCGCGAAGCAGGAGAAGTTTATGGAAGGGTTGAATGATGAGATGAGTATGTAGTTGATGGTGGGAACTTTCAAAAACTACCAGGAGTTGGTAGATAAGGCTATTATGATTGAAGGGAAGCGGCAACAGATTGAGAGCCGTAAGAGGAAGTATGGACAAGGGAAGTATAACTCAGGAGCTCAGCAGAAGCCTCGCTTAACCCCGAATTCGGGAGGACTTGTTCATAACCATGGAGGCCACACCCACACTGGAGGAGGATCGCATAACCACAATGGTGGTAAGAATGGAAATGGGAAGGAATTGCTCCAATCCAGCCATACTCGCCGAGAGAGACCTAAGTCAAGTTACTTGCTTTAAATGCGGGAAGACTGGGCACTATGCTAATGATTGCCCTGAAGGAAGGAATGGAAACGGAAACGGGAGCACCGGGAAGAAGCCTAATCCATTCAACAAAGGACAAGTGAACCATGTTAACGTGGAGGAGGTTGAAGAACAGCCGGACGCAGTAATAGTTAAGTTTTTGGTTAAGTCATTTACCGCTCTTATTCTTTTCGATACTGGTGCATCGCATTCATACATATCAAGGGGATTCGTGGATAAGTTTAACCTACCAACCCAAACCCTGAGGACCCCTCTTTTAGTGAGCTCGCCAGGAGCAAAGTATATGGCTAGCCGATGGTGCAACCAGATACCCCTAACCATTGGGACGCATGTTTTTCCGTCTGACCTAATTATCTTGGAGTCACAAGGATTGGATGTGATATTAGGTATGGACTGGATGTCAAAGTATGGAGGAAGTATCGACTGTGCTAGTAAGTCAATTTATCTCACCACCCCGGAGGGGAAAAGGATTAACTACGTATCGAGGCACGTGCCTAGGAGGACCCAAGTAAATGCCCTCACAGGAGTTGTGCAGGAGGAAGTGCATGTAGTAAAGGATTACCCAGATGTTTTTCCAGAAGAGTTACCAGGCATGCCACCAGATCGAGACATTGAGTTTTTGATAGAGCTATTGACAGGTACAAGGCCAATATCCAAGAGACCCTATCAGATGCCCGCAAATGATCTGGAGGAAATTAAGAAACAGATCAAGGAGTTGTTGGAGAAAGGTTATATTCGAAGGAGTTCATCACCTTGGGGAGCCCCAGTACTTTTGGTCGAGAAGAAGGATAAATCCCCGAGGATGGTTGTTGATTATCGGGCCTTGAACGAAGTAACGATTAAAAACAAGTATCCACTACGGATGATCAATGATTTTTTTGATCAGCTGCAAGGAGCTAAGGTGTTTTTGAAGATTGATCTACGATCAGGATACCATCAGTTGAAGATCCGAGAGAAGGATATACCAAAGACATCGTTCACTACGCGGTATGGATTATACGAGTATACAGTCATGTCGTTTGGACTGACAAACGCCCCTGCCTATTTCATGAGTATGATGAACAAAGTGTTCATGGAGTATTTGGACAAATTTGTTGTGGTGTTTATCGATGATATTATGGTATACTCGAAGAATGAATAGGAGCACAAGGCGCATTTGCGTTTAGTTCTCGAGAAACTCAGGGAACACCAGTTATACGCCAAGTTCAGCAAGTGTGAATTTTGGTTGAAGGAAGTTGGATTCCTTGGGCATGTTATATCAGGAGAAGGTATAGTAGTAGACCCCAGTAAAGTTTAGTCAGTCACTGAATGGTTGGCACCCATTTCAGTTGGCGAGATCCGCAGTTTCCTTGGACTCTCGGGATATTATCGGAGATTCATTGAGAATTTTTCCAAGCTTGCAAAGCCAATGACTGAACTACTGAAGAAGGATACTAAGTTTAAATGGACAGAAGATTGCGAGGCAAGTTTTCAGGAGTTGAAGAAACGTTTGACTACAGTCCCAGTGCTAACATTGCCAGATATACATAAGGAGTTTCAAGTGTATTGCGACGCCTCATGATTGGGACTGGGATGTGTGCTTATGCAGGACAGAAAAGTTGTTTCGTATGCCTCACGACAACTGAAACCCCATGAGTTGAACTATGCCACTCATGATTTGGAGTTAGCAGCCGTAGTGCATGCATTAAAGACTTGGAGACATTACCTTATTGGAAAGCGTTGTGATGTGTACACAGATCATAAGAGTTTGAAGTATATTTTTATGCAAAAGGAGCTGAACCTTAGACAGAGGAGATGGTTGGAACTTATAAAGGATTACGATATGAAGCTACACTATCATCCAGGAAAGGCCAATGTTGTAGCAGACGCTTTGAGCCGGAAGAGTTATGCCAATATACTTGAGAGCAAGGGATTGCCAAAGGAGTTAGCTGAGGATATTATGGAACTTCGATTGGAGATTGTTCCAAGAGGTTTCATTGCAACAATGGAGGTTCAGTCGACCTTGTTGAACAGAATTCGAGAAGCTCAGAAGGAGGACAAAGAGATTGCCGAGATAAAGGAGAAGATGAGCCAAGGAAAGGCCAATGGTTTTCGCGAGGATGAGCATGATACCTTATGGTTTGAGGACCGAGGTTATGTGCCCAATAACCCAGAGATCAGGAAGTTAATACTTCAGGAGGCTCATGACTCACCATACTCGATACACCCTGGAAACACCAAGATGTATTTGGATTTAAAAGAACGTTTCTGGTGGACTGGTATGAAGAAGGATATCACAGAGTATGTGGTCGTATGTGATGTATGTCAGAGAGTGAAGGCAGAGCATCAGAAGCCAGCATGACTGTTACAGCCTATGCCGATACCCGAATGGAAGTGGGATAAACTTAGCATGGACTTTATCACCGGGCTACCCAGGACCAAGGCAGGATATGACTCAATATGGGTAGTAGTGGATCATTTGACCAAAGTGGCTCACTTTATCCCGGTGAAAACCACTTATACAAGTGCAAAGTTGGCCAAGATATATATGTCCAGGATCGTATGTCTACATGGAGTTTCGAGGAGCATTTTATCAGATAGAGGGACAGTTTACTTCAAAGGTTTGGCATCAGTTACACAAGACCTTGGGTACGAGATTGGAGTTCAGTACAACATTCCACCCACAGACAGATGGACAGACCGAGAGAGTCAACCAGATACTGGAAGATATGTTGAGAGCTTGTGCTCTAGATTATGGATCTAGTTGGGATGACAATTTGCCTTACGCAGAGTTTTCATACAACAATAGCTACCAAGTCAGTTTGAAGATGGCACCATTCGAAGCTCTGTATGGACGAAGATGCAGAACACCGTTGATATGGGATGAGGTAGGAGACCGACAGCTGTTTGGACCAGACTTGATCAAAGAGTCTGAGGAGAAGGTTAAGTTGATTCGTGATAGACTAAAGGTAGCTCAGTCCAGGCAGAAAAGTTATGCAGACTCGAAATGCAAGGAAGTAACTTATGAAATTGGAGATAGAGCATATCTGCGAGTATCACCCTTGTGAGGAGTGAAATGTTTTGGAGTTAAGGGAAAATTAGCCCCGAGATTTGTAGGACCGTATCGTGTTTTGGAACGGATGGGAGAAGTTGCCTACAAGCTAGAATTACCTGAAGGACTGTTGGGAGTTCACGATGTGTTCCACGTCTCACAGCTGAAGAAGTGTCATGCTGAGATGGCCGATATACCATTAAGAGATACAGTACCCTTGGAGGCGATTCAGCTGGACAGTGATTTGACTTATGAGGAGAAGCCAGTAAAGATTCTTGAGTTTGCCAGCCGAGTAACTCGCACCAAGGTTATCAAGTTTTGCAAAGTTCAGTGGAGCCACCATACCGAGGATGAAGCCACCTGGGAACGAGAGGATGATCTTCGCAAGGACCACCCGCACCTATTTTCTGACCAACCCGAATCTCGAGGGCGAGGTTCATCTTAAGGGGGGTAGGTTTGTAACATCCCAAATTTTCAATTTGGAATGTTATACATAGGTCATCCATGCATATCATATTTTACTTCTTTTCCGCTCCATAATCCTCGAAATCCTAAGCAACTCAAGGACCCTCGGAGAGAGTTGGGGATTTTCGCGGTTCACCATTTGATTCCTATCAAATAATGAAACGAGGATTTTGATTTTAATTATTTTTCTCTTCGAAAAATATTTCGTATCAAAAATAAATGAGAGGAGATAATATGACTTCTCCAAAACAATTGAAATATTGGAGGGAAAATGTTAAAATCATTTATTTGATTTTAGTTAATTTTATTTGGATTTTATTTGCACTAGAAAATTGCACGTTTTCAAAATTGCATTTTAGGGCCAAGAAAATGTTCATCTCGTTCTAAATATTTCATTTAGATGGTGAAAATTTGTTTTGGTATTTTTAGGTTTTTATTTTATTTTCTAGGATTTTATTTCTGCCGGTGAAATTATTTTAAAAAAACTTCCCCGCGCCCGACTGGGCCTAAGGCCCAGCCGAGCTAGGCCGGCCCAGCCGCCGCCGCCCCCGCGTGCGCGCCAGCCCCGCCGCTGCTCGGACGAGGAGTCTGAGCCTGACTCCATCGCCGCCGCCGCCTTGGCCCCTCCTCCAAGCAGCCGCCCCCCCTTTATATACGCCGTCACCCCGCCCCCAAACCGCCACCACCGCCAGCCCCACCGCCCCGAGCCGCAGCCGAGCCCCTCCGCCCCGCGAGCCGCCGCCCCCGCCTCCCCACCTCGCCCCACCAGAGCCACCTCATCGAGGTACCACGCCGATCTGAGCCGCCGGTTTTATTTAAAAAATCGCTCAGTTTTTTAGAAACCCTAGTTCGTTTTTTTATTTAGATCGGTTCACCGGTTTTTCACGGTTCTTAAATTTAGCGGACGTTCGTCCATATGTTCGTTTAAACGAACGGTTTTCTTCCATTAGTTACAGATAACAAACGCTCGTTCGTTAGCCTGTTCATCAGTTTTCTTTTATCGGATTTATCTGCGATTATTTTCAGTCGTGATTTCTGATCCGATCTTAGATTCTGTTTTTCTTCGTGCTCGTTAGTCGGAATCAGGTGATTCAAACGCCTAGAGTTTCGTCTCGAGACCCTCTTTCTGTTTAAACAACTTAAACAAGATTTTGATACTGAAAAGTTTGACTTTAGTTCAGATTAGTAAATGGATCTTGTTTCTTTCGCCGTTTGAGTTTCGTTGCTCCGTTTGATTTGACTCTTTTTGCAAACCGGAGTTCTTAAGTTGAACTTTCTGGTCAATCGCTTTTGTCTGAAGTGTTTGTTTGTGCATTGTTGCTAGTTGCTTATGTATGTTATTGTTTGTTTGCGATAGAATTCCCGGAGTGCGAAGCGTGTTACTACGAGTCTCAAGGATTCACGGATCGTCAGCAAGGCAAGTAACACATTGATCACACTCTTTTCATACCCACTTTTCATTGCATTAGTACAATCCTCAAACAATGCATGATTAGGATGTCTTTAACTTGAGGGTATTGGGAAGTAGTTGATGAGGTAGAACCTATTGCCCTGCTTATTATCAAACCCTTGGGAGTTACTTCTACATTATGCATATATTACTATGCGATGCTCCTAGACGTGGATCGGGTTTGAGTGTATCCATGACAGATGTGAGATGTTAATTAATGGTTCAACTTAAGGTGGCAACTTTAATACACATCTGGGTGGATTGAGGCGCCTGGGGAACCCAGTGTTGTCTTGTTTTTTTGGAAATCCCGGGGTACCCGTGTGATCTTCCTATGGACCACCACCCAGGCTTAAAGGGAACTGAGATGATTCATGTTAGAAACTTCCGTGTGCAGCCACAAGCTATTATGGGCTCTAGCATAGCTGAGTAAGTTACGTGAAGCTCTCGAAGAGGTAGATCAGCAGGTAGTGGGTTTTGTAGGTTTGGTATGATCTACCCGGAGTAGGGAGTTGATGGATCTGAAAGACTATGTCTCGGTCATCCGTTTCTCAAACACCATGCAGTGCGGAAAATCCAACAGAAGCGATTGAGTCTTGTGGGGAAAAGTGCACAAACCTCTGCAGAGTGTACAATCTAATCATGGTTAGCCGTGTCCCCGGTTATGGACAATCTTGAGTATCTAGTACTTGGGTTATCACATGTATCTCATCACTCATAATTAATATTGTTGGGTTGATAATTACTTTAATTTGGGATTGAGTTGGGGTTATACCTTCTCAATGTTTCAACCACCATGATAGTTAAATTAAATTTATTCCTTTGTTGTAGGGAAAAAAATTTGCTTTCTACAAAACTATAACCATAGAGCTTTCCACCAGCCAATTATGCATGTAGTGATAGCACTATTCTGTTCTTGCTCTACTGTGTTATATTGCCAGCATATTCCATGTGCTGACCCGTTTTTGGGCTGCAACGTATTATGTTGCAGACTTTTCAAACGAGGAGTAAGGTTCGTTAGGTCATTTCCGTGCAGCTCAGCTATGCCGTTGGAGTTGATGGACTCACTTTATCTTCCAAGCCTTCCATTGTTATTGCATTAGATGGCCTTAAGCCATATTATTGTAATAAGTTCTCTTTTGAGACATTCGATGTAATAAGTGTGTGATTGCTACTCTGTTATAAATCCTTCGAGTACTGTGTGTGTCAGCATTACTGATCCAGGGATGACACTGAAGCATAGAGACTTGACCGTTTGAGGTCCGGTCGCTACACCCTGCCTTGTCAAAGCCAACTCCAGCAGTCGGCGCACCGCAGGGCAGACTGAACATTCCCCCGAAGCTCGGTGAGGGGGCAAGCCGTTGAGACTTTGTGACCCCTCGACCGCAATGCCTCATCGGCTTCGGGGACTACTGTCGGAGTAATGGAACACGGGTAGCCTCACCCGAGTCCCTGAACTTACCAAAACTTTGGGCCGGCTTCGCCCCGCAATGTCCCAAGCTGAAGCTCCGCCCTCCGGAGGCCGGCTGGCTCAATGGCCGGCCACCGGAGGACGGCTAACCACCAACAGACGACACCAAGAGCGGCCGGCTCCAGTCAGTCGGCCTTTAGAGAGGACGTCGTCGAGCAGGCGGCCACCTGGCGCCTCAGAGTCTGCGCCCCCATCAAGAGGACGAGACAGGGCGTGGCTACAGTGAAGCCCCTCACCCCCGAATCTTGGGCTTGGCGTGGCCACAGTGCCCCATACAGGCGGAGATCTCCGTGCGGCGCGGCGCGGCACTGCACTATTGCCACATCCCCTTGACGTCATTCCAGACAGGCGGAGCCCTGTCCCCCACGACGACCTGTCGGTACGGCCTATAGGCTGCAGGCCCTATCATGCAGAGACGTCCTGGAAGATGGCGGATGCCGAACCAATCAGACTTGGGGAAGGCCGGCCTCCAGCAGGCGGCCGTCCTTTCCCTCGAAGCAAGTACACCATTAACCCGATGAGACCAGGTGTGGCTACAGTGAACTCCCACCAGGTGGCGGGACTATAGCCACACTGAGCTGACCAAGCCCGCGTCATTAGCAGCACGGCTACAGTGAGCAGCCACACACCAGACCGCCAGTGGCGGGAGCGGCCTGTCGGCTCTATACCGGACCGATCGGCGGGGCTCACCAGGCGGCGGGCCCTAGTAGTCGACGGAGAAGCCAGAGGCCGGAGACGCTGACAACCGGGCCCAGCACCCGGCCAGATTACCATTGTACCCCTGGGGGGTAGGCCTATATAAACCCCCCCCCCAAGGCACCCATGCAAAGGGTTCCCACCCCATTAGAACTAGCCACAACCCTTATAACAGTAAGGGAGCTAGCCTTGCCTCCTTCTGCTTCCAGAACACAGCTCAAGGAGCACCATTGTATCACTTGTGTCATAGTGATCATGCAGAGACCCCGCAAAGCAGGACTAGGGGTGTTATCTCCTAGGAGAGCCCCGAACCTGGGTAAAGTACACCGGCGTTCGTGTCTACGCCTCATCCCGCTTCCAGGCACCGGCGACGTTCTACTTGCTCCCACCATGATAAGCTATCCATTGGCATATGTCGCACCCAACCCCCGACACCCCAAGTGTCGGGTTGTCATGCTTGTAGAAACCTGGGACTTGTAATTTCCTTATGCTCATAAAATTTTCAACCAGTGTAGCCCCAAGGGTCGGGTCATTATGCCATAATGAGCAGGGACTTTGTAAATATGATCATGTAAACTTTGAACAACAACGTGTAGCCCCCAAGGGCTGGCTTAGTAAGATAATATTGAGCTGGAACTTTGTATATAATTCATTGATAATAACATCATATGATGTAATCTCCACCATGGGGCTTGAGCCCACGTCCACAAGGTTAAGAGCTTTGTACTCTACCAACTGAGTAGTGGACCTTTTCAATATAATGGATTAAGGCTTGTGTACCTTGAGGTTTTGACAGGAGCAATTGGTAGCCCCCAAGGGCCGGCTCATTATAATGTGATGAGTCGGATCTTCAATAAAGTGAGCCAAAAAATGACTTTTGTCGTTGAATTGTCACGGCAGATGTCCTAGTGTGAGGACTTAGTCGTGAGGCCAACGCATCTATGTGGTAGCTTGAGAGGGGTTGATCGGGATGAGAGACGCGAAGTGGATCATCACACAAGACAAGGATTTAGACAGCTTCAGGCCCCGGGAAACATCATCCGGTAAAAGCCCTACATGTTGTTTGTGGCTAGGTCTCATTATGCTCATGAGGGAGATGTCGTGTCTCCGGCTCTCTTCTAGTTGGGTCTAGACCTAGAGATTGTTTCTTGTCCCCCCTTAGGGAGCCCTGCCCCTCCTTATATAAGTTAGAGGGGTGGGTTACATGTGGAGCCCAAATAGGATTAGGACTAGCCTATCTTCTACTACAAGCCAGATACAAGTCCGGGTCTTGATTCCTTGTAAGGTAGATATTCCTCACGCCTTTCCTCTTAAGTCGTCCTACCATCACATGAACCGGCCTACTGGGCCTTGGGCCTTGTCGTCCATCTGACCCACCCGCCGGGTCTCCAATGAATCGTAAACCACCAGGTCCAAGCGGGTCGCCGGTGAGTCGCCAAGCTCCAGCCGGGTCATACATCCGGCAGGTTATATCGCGGGGTATATCCCCGACATTAGCCCCCAGTTTAATTTGGATTTATACATGATAAACTGATCCTGCAACATAAACACAAGAACAAATTTGATAGGTTGTGCTCCAGGTTAAATATTCTTGTAAGCTGGCACCTGATCATCCTTAAGTCCTTGACATTTCCTCCTAGAAAATCCGGGTCAATAGGCCAGCTTCATAATCCATTTGCTGACATTGGCTCTTGTAAAGAAATATTATAAGAAATAATCCATTTGAGTCGGCCTTCAATGCTCTGAAATATTGGTCTTGAAACATTCAACTGATATTCAGCCGGCTTAAAGATGTAGATCTTGCCGATTTATGATTGCCAAAATTGTCGGGTTATAAAAAAATGATGTCGGGTCATGTAATTGTTGCTGATGCCGGGTTAATCTTATGATGACGTCGGGTCATAAACTTTGCAGATTTCTCCAGTAATAATATAATACCTGATTTGCTCAAAACTGAGAATTTGAAGTTATTCCTCCATTATATGCATATCACCTATAGCCCCCAAGTGTCGGGTTGTCATGCTTGCAGCAACCTGGGACTTGTAATTGCCTTATGCTCATAAAAATTTCAACCAGTGTAGCCCCAAGGGCCGGGTCATTATGCCATAATGAGCAGGGACTTTGTAGATATGATCATGTAAACTTTGAACAACAACGTGTAGCCCCCAGGGGCCACATAGATCGCAGAAAGAACGAGGCGGCTGATGCTTTAAGCCGACTGGGGTCTCACCGTAAGCCGATGGCACCTAATACTTTCTTGGATATTCTACATAACCCTTCTATCAAGTTACCTACAGTTGAAGACTTGGTTGTTCCTAACCCGGAAGCACAATTGGTGGCGGCTCTTCACGTCATCCCAAATTTGACAGTACCATACTTGGCTTACATGACCCGGGGCGAGTTGCCTAAGGATGAAACCTTGGCCAGACAGATAACCCGGCGGTCTAAGTCAATGACAATTGCCAATGGCGAGTTGCACCATCGTAGTGTCACTGGGGCGTTTCAGCGTTGTGTTTCTCCTGAGGAAGGTCAAGAAATTCTTCGTGAGATTCATGAAGGAGATTGTGGCCATCATGCCGGGTCAAAATCCCTTGTGGCCAAGGCTTTCCATCATGGATTTTATTGGCTGACGGCTCATGCTGATGCGGATGATCTGGTCAGTAAATGTGACGGTTGTCAGAAGTTCTCGAGACGTGCTCACGTGTCGGCTCAAGACTTGAGGATGATTCTAATTACTTTTCCATTTGCAGTATGGGGACTTGACATGGTTGGGCCTTTCAAAAGGTCCAAAGATAAAAAGACCCACCTCTTGGTGGCGGTTGACAAGTTCGCAAAGTGGGTTGAGGCAGAGCCAGTTAGTAAGTGTGACGCAGCCACGGCGGTTCAATTCATGAAGAAGGTGATATTTTGCTTTGGCTTTCCACACAACATTATAACTGACAATGATACTAATCTGTCTAAAGGCGCCATGGAAGAGTTTTGTCAACGTGAGCATATTCGGCTTGATGTTTCATCAGCTCACCCCCGATCCAATGGTCAAGCAGAAAGAGCCAATCAGGAAATCTTGAAAGGCATTAAGCCCCGACTTTTAGTTCCTTTGCAACGGATGCCAGGCTGTTGGGTTGAGGAGTTACCCTTTGTGATATGGAGCATCAATACTACCCCCAACAAGTCTATGGGTTACACGCCTTTTTCATGGTCTATGGAGCATAGGCGGTTTTACCTAGTGACATCCGGCATGACTCGCCCCGTGTGGCGGCTTACATTGAAGCTGATAACGAACAAGCTCGGCAGGATGCACTGGACCTGCTAGATGAAAAGCGTGAGTTGGCAGCAGCCCGCTCGGCGATTTACCAACAGGATTTGCACCGCTATCACAGCCGCCGGGTTAAGTCCAAAACCTTTCAGGAAGGTGATTTGGTGCTCTGGCTCATCCAGGATCAAACTGATGCACATAAGTTATCCCCACCTTGGGAAGGGCCCTTTGTGGTCAGCAAGAACTTGAACAACAGGTCATACTACCTTATCGATGTTCGAGAGCCCAAAGACTCATGTAAGTCGGAGGAGGAGACCCGCCGGCCGTGGAATATCGCTCATCTGTGGCCTTACTACACTTGAGCCACCGGCTCTCATGATATACATATTTTGAAGATATATATATATATTATGATAAGTAATAAAGCAGGACCTCTGTCCTTTTCATCCTGAATGGTCATATGTCTTTATTATTGTCATTTCAAATGACAAATTGGGTGCTGATCGTATTCGAATCTAGCTTAACCCTCTTGGTCCGGCTCATGATCGTATTCGAATCTAGTCGTTAAACCTTATGATCACTAGGGGGCTTCCTGTTCAAACATAGGTCATATTCGAACCAAAGAGAACATAGTTGTCGGTACCCTCTTGATCGCCACACTGCCAAGCTCACTAGGGGGCTTCTTGATCGTATTCGAATCATAGCTTGGGTCCGACTTTGATCGTATTTGAATCAGAGTTGTTAAAATACTCTCAAGGTCATAAGGGGGCTTCCTGTTCAAACATAGGTCGTATTCGAACCAAAGAGAACATAGCTATCGGTACCCTCTTGATCGGTGCAACGCCAAAGCCACTGGGGGCTACATGATCGTATTTGAATCCTAGCTTAACCCCTTTGGAACGGTTTGCTGATCGTATTCGAATCAGAAGCCTTGAAATTTTTCTTTCTATTTGTTTTAAGTTTTATTTGAAAGCAGCCTTTGTTTTGACTTGAGACTTTTTTGTTCAAAGATCTAAGTGTAAGTATGGTTTAAATTTAACCCGTATGATAAGTCGCCAACTTATGAGAATCATCATATCTTTGGAAGTGTTGGTTTCTATAGATTGGGTTATCACCCTTACTGTTCGGGTCACATAAACCGGCAATACAAATCCAAAGATCACAGGTATGATATTATAGTTGTGTTTCAAAATTATATTTCACAACAGGCTTATTTGTGACTCTTTTTCCATATTAATGGTTATATGTAAAGATATTATGACCCGCCTTGCGGTAAGCCGCCAAGGGATCTTGTGATCTATTTCTGTGTGCAGGACGGTTCAGAGACTTGCTAAAGCATAAGGAAAACAGATGATAAGTATAATACGGATGAATATAAGATGGCGGCTTAACAATGTTGAGCACCAAACACGTGCACGATGGCACGGCAAAACAAAGTTATTTCTACCCTATTACATGACTCCCCGAGTCCAAATGATTAATATTGTTTTTCAGCAGATCACAGGTATGACCCGCCTGGTGGATTAATTCTCGTGTTGACCTGAAGCGCCCGGGTCATCCCTCTCCGCTTCTTCGCCCTGTTCCCTTTCCTGGAAGGTTGATGATGACCAGTCAATGTCATTCAAAGCTTTAAATTCAGCTTCATCATCAATTAGTCCGGCTGGGTCAACTTCAGGGGCGAAGGTATGCTTACGGATTGGGGGGATCAGGCTGGTCACTTTATAATGTGGCATGGGAATTCTTTGGTTCTCCGCGTCATAACCCGGTTGGTACTTGGTAAGATCTGCTTCATCGGCTATCAGGGTGGCCACGGGTCGTATCTCCTTCACACAAGTGGTGAAGTCTTCCTGTTCAAAGGGAGTGACATCCTCCTTAAGGCTTGGATAACCGATGGCAATGTCGACCGGTTCTAACTCCGGTAGCCAAGCTTTGGCCCGACTTAAGGCAGCCACGGCTCCGGCTCTTGCAGACGATCGCCTTACTTTAGTGAATCGCTGGGGCAGCATACAGAGTTTCCTTAGCACATCTACCAGGAGTGTGGGCACTTCATTTGACAGGGCCACTATGGCTAAGTCATGCTGAGACCCGGTGTAGAGTTGTTCTTCCAGCGTGTAAACCGCCTTCAGCTTGATCAACATATCTTGATTAAGATTTGAACTCCTGGGGCCTGCATAGCAATGTTAGGTGAGTTAATGACAATTTATATGATCACTAGAAAGATTCAAATATTTGACACTTGTAGAGCGACTTACCAAAGATTGTTGAGACCATCTGAGAGACATGGCGTTTTAAGCCGCATAATTCAACGGTCGTCTCTTCAAGAGCCGACTCTGCCTTCTCAGCTCGATTGATCAAAGCAATCTTTTCATCAGCCCAGGCCTTTTTCTCCATTTCAAAGTCTTTTTTCAGTTTTTCTTGTTCAGATATACTGAATTCAAACTTGGAGTTGGCTCTTTGGGTTTCCGTTTCTTGTGCTTCCAGACAGTTCTTCAAATCAGATACTTCGGATTCAAGTTGACTGGTGGTGGCATATACAAATACCGGGTCAAAATCATGACCGTTATCATACAATATTAAGTCCCAAGCCTTTTGCAAGCAACAACACTTGGCACTTGGGGGCTAATGTCTACTGAAGAATTTTGCCTAAGTGGCAGAGTAAGTCCCAAGCACTTTGCAAGCAAGAGTACTTGGCACTTGGGGGCTAATGCATATTGCTGTTAAAATTTTACAAGTGTTTTATTCTATACAAACATGTGAAGGGCCGGCTCAACCATACTGATTAAGCCAGCCCTTGGGGACTATGGAGTAAGCCAGTTTTCTTGCATGTTATCCAAATATATCACTAATGTTATTTAGCTTGTTTCTAAGTCTACAGCATATTCATCATAAGCAATAGACTTGGGGGCTGGCATAGTAAGGATAAATTAGTACAGAGAAAGGATTGTACCTCAAACTTCTGGTGCATCTGCTTCACCATATCAATTTCAACGTCACGGCTGCTATGTACTTGGCTCAGATAGCCAGACAAAACTTCTCCAATACTCATGTGAGTATAGTCAACAACATCAAACTTGGCCTTGCAGTGTTCTAGGTGCTCTTCTTTGGCAGAACACTTGGCCAGCACAGTTGGTCTTCCTGGTTCGGCAAAGCCGGTTCTGGTAATCTCGACATCAGCATTTTGCGGATTGTCTTTCTTGGCCGGGCTAGGGACTTCCGGGTTTTCAGAGCCATCGGATCAGCAGTTGGTGTTGGCATGTCAATAGCTGGTTCAGGTGGCGGCTCATGAGCAGAAGCCTCAGGCACGGCCGTCCCAAGTTCCAGCTCTTTGAAAATCGGCTCTTCGGTTGGCTTGTTCTTCTTTACTTTCTTGCTAGGCTTTGCTTTTCCGCTGCATAAGATCAAAAGATCAGTACCAATATAGAGAATTGAAATGAATATAGGATAAGCAAGTCATCATTACCCTAGAGCAGTCTTGAAAGCCGGCAAGTTGGACTGCATTGAGTCACCGGAGGAAGGTGAAGTTTCCTGATAATTCGAGTCAGAAGAATTGAGTGGTTGGCGAGTGAGACCCACCAAAGGATAAAAGGGATTTAAATCAGAGGTGACCTCGTTCCGACGCTTCCTTGGTGTATTCGATAAGCCGGAGGAGATTTCCGCATCCTTGTTGGTCCGGGTCTGCCTCCAGCTCTCGTGAATCTGTCACTTCAAAAGAAATTGAGGATCTTGATAAGCTAAGGGATGTGAAAATCTTACTTTCCGGGTTACTCTTCGGATTTTCTGTCTTGGCAAAGGCTCGGAGTCGGAGGAAATGATAGTTACCTCTTCATCCTTTCCATGACTTGTTCCTGTGTCCTCGTGCTGATAATTAGTGTCAATAAGGTGGTTAAAAAAGGAGCCAAGAGAGTCAAGGGCTACCTCCGACTCAGAAGTATCTTCTAGCCGAAGCAAGTCAGAGGTGGTGGCCTTCTTGCCCTTCTTCTTCGCAACCTCTTTCCTGGCGGCTCTCTTTGCCTTCTTGGCTTTCTTCGCAGCTTCGTGATCATATTTAGCCATCCAGAATTTATCACCAGCCTGTGAAAATCAGCAAAAGTATGAGTATAGATACAAACATCAAAGGATGAAGGTAATTTATTCAGATGGGCGGCTTACTGCTGGAGCCGGGTTAGCTTTGCAGAAAGGGCTTAAGCCCACTTTACCGCAGTCTGCAAGGCTTTCATTCAGGAGAGACTTTGTCATGTCATTGACGACGTGGTCAGGCAAATCGCCAGAACTGTGTCGCAGAGGGTCATCCTTCTTGCCCGAATAGGTGCACATCAGACCAGGGCGGCGGCTCAATTGAATGATCTGCCGGGCAAGCCAAACCCGGACCAAGTCAATACCATTCAGCTCATTCCCAGAAGAGCCTTGATTTTAGCCAGGGTGGGGGCGAGCGTCTTGCGTTCAGCGACTGTTATCTTATCAGGAAGTGGATGATTGGATTCAAGACGCAGAGCACGAAATCTGGGCAGAGGATTCTCATCAGCCGAAGAAGTGTCTTGATAATAGAACCACATCTGGTTCCAGTCTTTGGGATGACTTGGTGGGTTGGCATAAGGAAAAATTACGTCTCTCCGATGTTGGATTGAGACACCGCCAAGTTCCAAGCTTTGTCCGTTGGCACACTCATTCTGGCAGTTCAAGTAGAATAACTCTCAAAAGAGTAGCAAGCTAGGTTCTTCTCCAAGATATACATCGATGAACACTTGAAAAACTGCAAATATTAGACACGGAATTGGGTCCGATGTCTTGAGGACGGAGGTCAAAGAAGTGCAGGACGTCCCTAAAGAATTTGAGCCGGGTGGTGAAAAACCCCGGTTCATATGATCAGTGAAGACGATGACCTCCCCCGCTTTGGGCTGGGGAATTTCCTCCGTTGGGTCAGGAGCACGATTGGACATAACTTCCTTCTTCGGCAGATAGCCGGTCTTCACAAAGTCATCAAGCGTACTGTCTGTGACAATGGATTTGACCTAGTTGCATGAAGTGGGTGGTTTGGGTGCCATTGTGATGAAAGCCTAAGAAAGAGTAAAAAAAATTCGGTTCAAATTTAAGCCGGAGAAAAGCATTACAGTGCATATTCAAGATGGCGTCTTATAAAGGGGCCTAATGGTATAAGGCTAATTATGTCAGATTATATAAGCCGCCATGAGCGCTATAAGTAGTTAAGTTATCTAAACCGCCATGGGTGGTCAAGATTACCAATTGAGCATTGCCTTTTTAAGCTGGTGATAAGAGTCGCCATGACTAGGTGGGTCTAACAAATACAGTTTTTGCCTAAGTGTTGCATAAACAAGTTTCACAGGTTGCAGCTATTATTTTGAATCAAATGGTTGTTCAGAAAAGAAAATATTCTAGACCTAAAAATGTGGTACAGATGAGTTCGTGAGCTCTAATGAGACTTCTTTACAAGAAAAAGGGATCTGCTAGTATCAAAAATGGACGCGAAACAACTACCGCATGAGTTCTATACTACTTTTGGATCAAATGAGGCCCTGGTGGAAGAACTACGAAGAAACCGTGATGAACCACGAAGAACATAGAGGAACTTGCAAACCCTAAATGCAGATCTGAGGTGCGGGAAGGAGAAGACTTACAGCTGCAGATCTACTACGAAGGGTCGCCGCCGTTCTCTGGACTGACTCAGGTTGATGCAGTAGCCAAGGTCGAGGAAGATGAGGTGCACTGTGGCGGCGGCGGAGCTCGAGCGGCAGTAGGGTTGCGAGAGGAAGAAGATGAGGAAAGGGGAGAATGAGGAAAGACCTGGTTGTGTCTATTTATGAGGGAAGACTGATAAGTGGGCGCGAAAAACGAGGAGGCCGAAAACATGGTTATACAACTACAAGGACGCCTCGATTTTCGGGATGGTCATTAAGATAAGATCCATTGAGATATGTTGGACAAAACATGCATTAATGGCAGATGACGTCATGGCGGGTTACCACAAATCCAAAGGATGACGTCATGGCGGGTTACAAAAATTTCATAAGCAAAGAGCAAAAGATTTTTCTTAAGTGTCGAAGATTGACATGAACCAGTTCAAATCAATCTGGGGCCTAATGTTAGGGATATAACTATTAGGTATGACCCGCCCAGGAGGGGCTAGGTTATACCAATGAGTACTCTTGAAGCCCAAAACAAAGCTTGAAGATGGCGGTTCAGTTAAGGGCCCAAAGCCAAGAGGCGACTTAAGGCCCGCAGAGAGAAACCGCCATATGTACATGACTTGTATTGTAAGGCAAGAATAGTTAGAGACCGAGCCGGACACTGTTTATGAGCCGGCCGGGACTCTGTGAGCCGCTGGGCGTCGACCTCTGTATATAAAGGGACGACCCGACGGCGGTTTAGGGCAAGGATCATAAGATCGAGATCTAGGTCAAGCGATTTCGCTCCCTGGTAATCAAGACATAAGCAATCCCACTCAAAACTGGATCGTAGGCTATTACCTTCACCATAAGGGGCCGAACCAGTATAAACCCCGTGTACTTTGTCCCGATTAACCCCTTTAAGCTTCCTAGTTGCGATGGCTCCACGACTAAGTCCTTCCACTAGGACATCTGATGTGACAATTCCACGACAGGTAGCGAGGCACGTATTGTATTGTTGTCATTAAGGATAAAAAGATGGGGGTTATATCATATTACTTGAGTTTATCCCTCTACATCATGTCATCTTGCTTAATGCGTTACTCTGTTCTCTTGAACTTAATACTCTAGATGGAGGCGGGAGTTGGACGATGTGTGGAGTAATCATAGTAGATGAAGAATGTTTCGGTCTACTTGTCATGGGCGTGATGCCGATATTCATGATCATTGCCTTAGATATTGTCATAACTATGCGCTTTTCTATTAATTGCTCAACAGTAATTTGTTCACCCACTGTATGTTTTCTTCCAAGAGTGAAGCCTCTAGTGAAACCTATGGCCCCCGGGTCTATTTTCCATCATATATTTTCAAATATATAAAACCAAAGACCCAAAAATACCTTCCTGCAATTTATTTACCTTTACTTTATTTTTTCCTTTTATTTATCTTTTATATCTATCTCTATTACATCTCACTCTTGCAAGTGACCGTGAAGGGATTGACAACCCCTTTATCGCGTTGGGTGCAAGTGTTTGTTAGTTTGTGCAGGTGCATATATTGGGGACTTGCTTGTTCCTCCTACTGGATTGATACCTTGGTTCTCAAACTGAGGGAAATACTTATCTCTACTTTGCTGCATCACCCTTTCCTCTTCAAGGGAAAAACCAACGCAAGCTCAAGAAGTAGCAGGAAGAATTTCTGGCACCTTTGTCGGGGAGGATACACATCAAGCCTACCAAGTACCTATCATAAACTCTCATCTCTTGCATTACATTATTTGCCATTTGCCTCTCGTTTTGCTCTCCCCCACTTCTAAAACGGTTTCAGAAAAATACAAAAATATTCGCCTTCTTCTCGTTCGTCTTTTCGTTTGCTTTTTGTTTGCTTGTGTGCTAGATTGCTTGCTTTGTTGATGTCTCAAGAAAATACCAAGTTGTGTGACTTTTCCAACACTAATAATAGTGATTTTATTAGCACTCTGATTGCTCCTGCCACTAGTGCGGAATCTTATGAAATTAATGCCGCTTTATTGAATCTTGTTATGAAAGAACAATTTTCTGGTAGCCCTAATGAAGATGCGGCATCCCATCTATAACACTTTCGTTGAATTATGTGATATCCAAAAGAAAAAAGATGTGCATAATGATATTATTAAATTGAAGCTATTTCCGTTCTCACTACGAGATCGTGCTAAAACTTGGTTTTCATCTTTGCCTAAAAATAGTACTGATTCATGGAACATGTGTAAAGATGCTTTTATTTCCAAGTATTTTCCTCCCGCTAAGATAAGCTCCCTTAGGAACGATATAATGAATTTTAAGCAACTTTATCATGAACATGTCACACAATCTTGGGAGAGGATGAAATTGATGATAATAAATTGCCCTACTCATGGTTTAAGTTTATGGATGATCATACAAAAAATTTATGCGGGATTGAATTTTGCCTCTAGAAAACTTTTGGATTCCACTGCAGATGGTACTTTTATGGAAAATTACATTAGGAGAAGCTACTAAACTCCTAGATAATATTATGGCAAATTACTCTCAATGGCATACCGAAAGAGCTTCCATTAGTAAAAAAAGTGCATGCAATTGAAGAAATTAATACTTTGAGTGGAAAGATGGATAAACTTATGAAATTGATTGCTAGTATGAGTGCTCCTATTGATCCTAATGATATTCCATTGTCTACTTTTATTGAGAATAATAATGAATCTATGGATGTGAATTTTGTTGGTAGGAACAATTTTGGTAATAACGCGTATAGAGGCAATTTTAATCCTAGGTCGTTTCCTAGTAATTCCTATAATAATTATGGTAATTCCTACAACAATTCTTATGGAAATTATAATAAGATACCTTCTGATCTTGATAATAATATTAAAGATTTTATAAATTCTCAAAAGATTTTCAATGCTATGGTAGAAGAAAAATTGCTTAAGATTGATGCTTTGGCTAGAAACGTTGATAAGATTTCTCTTGAGATTGATTCTTTGGAAATGAGATGTATGCCACCCATGCGTGATACTAATGAGTCTTTGAAAACTATTAGAATCTCTATTGATGAAAGTAAAGAACGAACTGCTAGGATGCGTGCTAAGAGAGATTGGTTTGTAAAAGCATGTTCTTCTAGTTTTTGTGATAATAATGATGAAGATCTTAAAGTAATTGGTGTTACTCCTATTTAATATTTATTTGCCAATATAAAACTTGATCAAGATGGGACTGGAGATGATTCAACTTTAGCTAGAAGGTGTCACAACAATTTGGAGGGTGATGATCTTAATGAAAAAATTGATAAAAGTGGGATTGGAGAGGTCAAAACTATAGGTAGCGATGAACCCACTCTTTTGGATTTCAAGGACTTTAATTATGATAATCGCTCTTTGATTGATTGTATTTCCTTGTTGCAATCCATGCTTAATTCACCCCATGCTTATAATCAAAATAAGGCTTTTACTAAACATATTGTTAATGCTATGATGAAATCTTTTGAAGAAAAACTTGAGTTGGAAGTTTCAATCCCTAGAAAGCTTTATGATGAGTGGGAACCTACTATAAATATTAAGGTTAAATATTATGAGTGTTATGCTTTATGTGATTTGGGTGCTAGTGTTTGCCCTATTCCAAAAACCTTGTGTGATGTGTTAGGTTTTCATGAATTTGATGATTGTTCTTTGAATTTGCATCTAGCGGATTCTTCTATAAGAAACCTAATGGAAGGATTAATGATGTTCTTATTATTTCAAATAGGAATTATGTGCCTATATATTTTATTGTGCTTGATATAGATTACAATCCTACATGTCCTATTATTCTTGGTAGACCTTTCCTTAGAACGGTTGGTGCAATTATTGATATGAAAGAAGGAAACATTAGATTTCAATTTCTGTTAAGGAAGGGCATGTACACTTTCCAAGAAAAAAATTAAGTTGCCATATGAATCTATTATGAGGGCTACTTATGGATTAAATACCAAAGATGACAATACCTAAATCTATTGCAGTATGCCTAGTTAGGGGCGTTCAACAATAGGGCTTGTTGGGAGACAACTCAATTTTCATTTTGTGTTTTTATTTTTGCTTCTGTTTTTGAATAAATACACAATATTACTTCTTTAGTAATCTTGTTTTAGTGTTTTAATGTTTTAATTAGTGTTTGAGCCAAGTAAGACCTTTGGGATGGTCTATTGTGATACTTGATTTGATCTTGCTGAAAAACAGTAACTTTTGCGCTCGTTGCCAGAATTTTAAAAAATCACAGGACCATGATTTTGATCTTAATTTTTTTACACAGGATTTATATACAAATTTCCAAGATTGTCCTAATTTTTCAGAATGTTTGGAGTTACATAAGTATACGAAGTTTCCAGATTACTACAGACTGTTTTGTTTTTGAGAGATTCTGTTTTCTTTGTGTTGTTTGCTTATTTTGATGAATCTATGGGTAATATCGAGGGCTATGAACCATGGAGAAGTTGGAATACAGTATATATAACACCAATATAAATTTAGAATGAGTTCACAATAGTACCTAAGTGGTGATTTAGTTTATTATACTAAGAGAGCTTACAAGTTTTTTTTGTTGAGTTTTATGTTGTGAAGTTTTCATGTTTTGGGTGAAGTTTTGATGGACAATGGAATAAGGAGTGGCAAGAGCCTAAGCTTGGGGGTGCCCAAGGCACCCCAAGGTAATATTCAAGAAGAACCAAGCATCTAAGTTTGGGGATGCCTCGGATGGCATCCACTCTTTTGTCTTCAATCCATCGGTAAAATTACTTGAGGCTATATTTTTATTCACTACATGATATGTGTTTTGCTTGGAGAGTCTTGTGATATATGAGTCTTTGCTTTATTTGATTTTTATTTTGCCACAATCATCCTTGAGCAAACACACCTTTTGAAAGGGACACACATTAATCGTGAATTTATTAGAATACTCTATGTGCTTCAGTTATATCTTTTGAGCTAGGGAGTTGCTCTAGTGCTTCACTTATATCTTTTTAGAGCATGGCGGTGGTTTTATTTTATAGAAATTGATGAACTCTCATGCTTCACTTATATTATTTTGAGAGTCTTGAAAATAGTATGGCAATTGGTTTAGGTAATTAATTTAGTCCTAATATGATGGGCATTCAAGAGGGATATAATAAAAACTTTCACGAAGATCATTGAATATATGAGAAGTTTGATTTCTTGCATTTGTTTTGAGATATAAAGATGGTGATATTAGAGTCATGCTAGTTGGTAATTGTGATTGAGTAATAATACTTGTGTTAGAGTTTGTTATTCCCGAAGCATGTACGTATGGTGAACCGTTATGTGATGAAGTTAGAGCATGATTTATTTTTGATTGTCTTCCTTTGTGTGGAGGTTGGGAGCGCGCGATGGTTAACTTATACCAACCTCTCCCCTAGGAGCATGTGTATTAGTACTTTGCTTTGATGGATAATAAATTTTTGCAATAAGTATGTGAGTTCTTTATGACCAATGTTGAGTCCATGGATTACATGCACTCTCACCCTTCCACCATTGCTAGCTTATCTAGTACCGCACAACTTTTGCTGGTGCATTAAACCCACCATATACCCTTCCTCAAAACAGCCACCATACCTACCTATTATGGCATTTCCATAGCCATTCCGAGATATATTGCCATGCAACTTCCACCGTTCCGTTTTATTATGACACACACCATCATTGTCATATTGTTCTCATATGCATGATGCGTTCATATAGTCATATCTTTGTTCTAGTATCGAGTTGTAATTCTTGAGTTGTAGGTAAATAAAAGTGTGATGATCATCATTATTCGAGCATTGTCCCATGTGAGGAAAGGATGACGGAGGCTATGATTCCCCCACAAGTCGGGATGAGGCTCCGGACGAAAATAAAAAAGAGAGGCCAAAGAGCCCAAAATAAAAAAGAGAGGCCAAAGATCCCAAAAAGAAAAAAAGGGGAAAAGAGAGAAAAAGAGAGAAGGGACAATATTACTATCCTTTTTTCACACTTGTGCTTCAAAGTAGCACCATGTTCTTGATGATAGAGAGTCTCCTATTTTTTCACTTTCATATACTAATTGGAAATTTTCATTATAGAACTTGGCTTGCATATTCCAATGATGGGATTCCTCAAATTGTCCTAGGTCTTCATGAGCAAGCAAGTTGGATGCACACCCACTTAGTTTTCTTTTGAGATTTCATACACTTATAGCTCTAGTGCATCCGTTGCATGGCAATCCCTACTCACTCGCATTGATATCAGTTGACGGGCATCTCCATAGCCTATTAATTTGCCTAGTTGATGTGAAACTTTCTTCCTTTTTGTCTTCCACACGACCTCCACCATACCACTTATAGTGATATATCCATGGTTCATGCTCATGTATTACGTGAAAATTGAAAAAGCTTTAGAAAATTAAAAGTATGAAAACAATTGATTGACTAACACCGGGGTTGTGCACGATGAAATACTTTGTGTGATGAAGATAGAGCATGACCAGACTATATGATTTTGTAGGGATAACTTTCTTTGGCCATGTTATTTTGAAAAACTATGATTGCTTTATTAGTATACTTGAAGTATTATTGTTTTTATGTCAATATTAAACTTTTGTTTTGAATCTTATGGATCTGAATATTCATGACACATAAAAGAAAATTACATTGATAAAAAAATTTAGGTAGCATTCCACATCAACAATTCTAGTTTTATCATTTACCTACTCAAGGACGAACATGAATTAAGCTTGGGGATGCTTGATATGTCTCTAACGTATCTATAATTTTTTTATTGTTCCATGCTATTATATTATCTATCTTGGATGTCTTATATGCATTTTGGTACTATTTTATATCATTTTTTGGGACTAACCTATTAACCTAGTCCCGAGTGCTAGTTGCTGTTTTTCCTTGCTTTTGACTTTTTCAGAAAGGAATATCAAACGGAGTCCAAATAGAATAAAACTTTATGATGATTTTTCTTGGACCAGTAGAAACCCACGAGACTTGGAGAGGAGGCCAGAGAATCCACGAGGAAGCCACAAGCCTCCTGGCCGCGCCCCGGGGGCGCCCTTAGGGCTTGTGGGCCCCTCTGGACTCCCCTAACCCTAACTCCAACACTATAAATCCGAAAATATTCCATCAACATCAGGTCCACAAAATACTTTTCCGCCGCCGCAAGCTTCTGCTCCCATGAGATCCCATCTTTGAGCCTTTTCTAGCAATCTGCCGTAGGGGGATTCGATCACGGAGAGCCTCTACACCAACCTTGCTGCCCTTTCGATGATGTGTGAGTAGTTTACCACAGACCTACGGGTCCATAGCTAGTAGCTAGATGGCTTCTTCTCTCTCTTTGATCTTCAATACAATGTTCTCCTCGATGTTCTCGGAGTTCTATCCGATGTAGTCTTCTTTTGCGGTGTGTTTGTTGAGATCCGATGAATTATGGGTTTATGATCAAATTATCTATGAATATTATTTGAGTCTTCTCTGAACTCTTTTATGCATGATTTAAATAGCTTTGTATTTTTCTCTGATCTATTGGTTTGGTTTGGCCAACTAGATTGATCTATCTTGCCATGGGAGAGGTGCTTTGTAACATCCCAAAATTCTAATTTTTGGAATGTTATATTAAGTAAATAGTTTTGATTGTTTGTTTGATTGTGGTGTGGTTGTTTGTGTGAAATTGACTGAAATTTGAATCTTTTTGAAAGTTAAATGAGAGGGAATGAAATGACTTTCCCAAACTTTCACCTTGCATTTATGATCTCCATGAATTCAAATTCATTTCAAATACAAAACCCTAGAGAGAAGATGACATGACTTCTTCCATTTAAAATGAAAAGGGTTTCTGAATATATTCGAATTTCATTTGAAAATATTTCAAATTCAGAAACTTTTTGCAACTCAATGATTTTCCTGAGAGAAGATAAAATTACTTTTTCAAATTATGGGGAATATGAGTTGGAAGTTAAAAGAAATCAAATTTAAAGTCCCTTTGAAGGTATTTTGGAAATCATTTTCAGTTTGGAGTTATTTGGAAAATAGGGTAAAGTGATTCCCTATAGTAGGAAAATGGAGAGAAATAAAATTGAAATTATTTTTGGTATTTTAAAATAATTTTATTTGGTTTTTAAATAAACCAGTAGCACTGTTTGCTTTATTTTAATTGTTTTTGAATTTATTAGTCACTACAGAAATGTTCATATTTTAGAAAATCTTCTTCTGAAAATTTTGATATATAATATGCCTATATAAAATGGTTTTTAAATCGGTTTTATTTTCCTTTTTTTATATAAAAAACATTCGTGTACGCTTAACTATATGTCGCCCACATGCGCAGCATAGTGGCAGCGGTGCCCCATTTCCTTTTTCTTTCCTACATTGGCCAGGCCCAACCAGCAATTTCCTTCTCGGTTTTTTTCTTTTTCTTTTTCCTTTGGCCGAAAAAATACTGCAGCGTGCGCACGGCCGGCCCGTGGTGCTTTTTAGCGTATGCGATTCCCTCCCTCTTTATTTTGTTCATTCCCACATTGCCTAGCCTTTGACCTATAAACCTCTTTTCTACCTATAAATATAAACCCATAGAGCCTCCGAAAAATCATCCGATTCGTGTTAAATCAATATTTTGGTTTGACTAGATTCACTAAAGAAAAGTATATTTCTCCTCTCCACCGGGAATTCTGGAAGTCGTCTCTTGTCTCTGAAGTCGTATTTTCTCTACCTTATAAAGGTATCTTTGTTCATTTTTTTTATATACTCCCGTAGCTTATTATGTAGATATTTTTCTTCCGTAAAACAGCTTGGCCCTGATTTTTTAAATAGCCATAACTTTTTACTCGTTCATCCAAATTAGACGAAACCAACACCAATATTTCAAATAAACTTTTTGCAACTTTCAAATTTCGAAATTTGTTTACATTCATACTCAAATTTCTTTTGATCATATCTTTTTATTTGTACCTCCGTTTTCGATGAAACCGACGCCTAAATCTTCGTAACGATCCCCTGTGTCCAGTAAACAAACTTGAACATGTTTTTGACAATTTAAAATTTGAGTTTAGTTTAGATTAGTATTCGATCTTGTTTCGTCTGTTTCTTGAGTTTCGTAACTCCGTTTGAGTTGATTCTTTTTGCAAATCATAGCTAATCACATGTACCTACTGTTAAGATCTAATCCACATAAATATAATGCTATTAAAATTTGTTTTCTGTTTAGATTCATTATTTGCTTGTTTTCGAGTTTTATTTGGATCTTTCCTCGATTTCCCTTTGCATCTTTTGCTTGAGTGCTTATGTATGTAATTGCTTGCTCACGATATATTGAACGGAGTGTGACGAGTAGAACTATCAGGAATTATGAGTGCGAAGGATCTTCATCAATAGTACAAGGCAAGTTTACACTTTGATCATACTCTTCCTATACCCAGTTTTACTTGCATTAGATACAACCCTCAAAGATTGCATGAGTAGGATTGGGAATATGTGGATATTGCTATGTAGTTGATGAGGTAGTGATACGTCTCCAACGTATCTATAAACTTTTATTGTTCTATGCTATTATATTACCCGTTTTGGATGTTTATGGGTTTTACTTTACACTTTTATATCATTTTTGGGACTAACCTACTAACCGTAGGCCCAACCCGAATTGCTATTTTTTTGCCTATTTTAGTGTTTCGAAGAAAAGGAATATCAAACGGAGTCCAAACGGAATGAAACCTTCGGGAGCGATCTTTTTGGAACAAACGTGATCTAGAGGACTTGGAGTGGAAGTCAAGAAACAAAGGAGGCGGCCACGAGGGTGCCCGGCGTGCCCCCTACAGGTGGGCACGCCCCCCACCCTCGTGGGTCCCTTGACCGTCCACCGACCTACTTCTTCCTCCTACATATACCCATGTACCCCGAAAACATCAGAAGCGACCAGGAAACCTAATTCCACCGTCGTAACCTTATGTATCCGCGAGGTCCCATCTTGGAGCCTTCGCCGGTGCTCCGTCGGAGGGGGAATCGACCACGGAGGGCCTCTACATCATCTCCAAGGCCTCTCCGATGAGTTGTGAGTAGTTTACCACAGACCTTCGGGTCCATAGTTATTAGCTAGATGGATTCTTCTCTCTCTTTGAATCTCAATACAAAGTTCTCCTCGATCTTCTTAGAGATCTATTCGATGTAACTCTTTTTGCGGTGTGTTTGTCGAGATCCGATGAATTGTGGGTTTATGATCAATTTTATCTATGAGAAATATTTGAATCTCCTCTGAATTCTTTTATGTGTGACTAAGTTATCTTTGCAAGTCTCTTTGAATTATCAGTTTGGTTTGGCCTACTAGATTGATCTTTCTTGCAATGGGAGAAGTGCTTAGCTTTGGGTTCAATCTTGCGGTGTCCTTTTCCAGTGACAGCAGGGGCAGCAAGGCACGTATTGTATTGTTGCCATCGAGGATAAAAAGATGGGGTTTATATCATATTGCATGAGTTTATCCCTCTACATCATGTCATCTTTCTTAATGTGTTACTCTGTTCTTTATGAACTTAATACTCTAGATGCATGCTGGATAGCGGTCGATGTGTGGAGTAATAGTAGTATATGCAGGCAGGAGTCGGTCTACTTGTCACAGACGTGGTGCCTATATACATGAGCATGCCTAGATAATCTCATAATTATTCGCTTTTCTATCAATTGCTCGACAGTAATTTGTCCACCCACCGTAATACTTATGCTATCTTGAGAGAAACCACTAGTGAAACCTATGGCCCCCGGGTCTATCTCTTATCATATAAGCTTTCAACCTACTTTTATTTGCATCTTTACTTTTCCAATCTATATCATAAAATACCAAAAATATATTTATCTTATCATATTATCTCTATCAAATCTCACTTTCGCAAGTGGCCTTGAAGGGATTGACAACCCCTTTATTGCGTTGGTTGCGAGTTCTTGTTTGTTTGCGTAGGTGCGTGGGACTTCTGAGAAGCCTCCTACTGGATTGATACATTGCTTCTCAAAAACTGAGGGAAATACTTACGCTACTATTGCTGCATCACCCTTTGCTCTTCAAGGAAAACCAATGCAAGCTCAAGACGTAGCAGGTAGGAACCTATTACCTTTTTGATTCACCCCGGGTTTATTCGTTATGTCATATATTGCTTAGCCATGCTTGTAGACGGGGATTGGTATGTGAGATTCATGCAAGTTGAGAGAGATAATAATTTTGGGACAACATAAGGTGGCAACTTTAATACACATCTTGGTGGAATGGTTGGGGCACCCTGGAGAACCCAGTGGCTTGCCCGGGCACCTGGATAACCCAGTGCTTGCCCAAGGGAATCCCGGAGTACCCGTGTGATTACCCTACGGAATGCCACCCAGGGATCATATGATATTTCATGCCTAGAAACTTCCGTGTGCAGCCACAAGCCATTATGGGCTTTGGCATAGTTAAGTAAGTTGTATGATCTCTCGAAGAGGTGGACTAGCAGATGTAGGGGGATTGTAGGTGTACCAGTCTACCCGGAGTAGAGAGTAAATGCTTGAGAAAGACTGTGTCTCGGTCATCCTATTCGCAAACACCAGACAGTGCGAGGACTTCAAGGGAGGCGATAGACTCTTGTGGGGAAAAGTGCGCAGACCTCTGCAGAGTGTATAAACTAATCATGGTTAGCCGTGTCCCCGGTTATGGACAATTTTGAGTATCTAGAAGTGGATATTATTGTTGATCTCATCAGTTTACTTAATGAATTTGTTGGTTTATTAATATTAATTAATTTTGGGATTGAGTTGGGGTTACCTTCTCAATATTGGGTACAACTTTGTAGTAAATAGAATTTATTCCTTTGTTGTAGGAAAAAATTAGCTTTATGCAAAAATCAAACTTAGAGCCTCCATCAGCCAAATATGCATGTAGTGATAGCCATTGTTCATCATTATTCTGTGGTGTGAATTTGCCAGTACATTCAATGTACTGACCTACATGGTTGCAACGTCTTATGCTACAGGAATCTTATGACGAGTAAGTGATACGTTAGGGTTACGATGTCTACACTCAACTTTGCCATTCATGTTGTTGGGACTCCACAACTTTGTTGTTACTTCCACTATATGGATTGAGGTAATAGTATTTACATTACTTTTTACATGTGATTGCACTCTGTTATAAATCCTCGAGTACTATGTGTGTCAGCATACCGATCCAGGGATGACACTTAAGCACAGAGACTTGATCCATTTAGGTCGGGTCACTACAAGATGGTATCAGAGCACATGTTGACTGTAGGACATGACCCCTAGAAGCTGGCAAACCCATAGGAAAGATTTTCTCTAGAACTTTATTTTCAAAAAGATCTTTTACCTCTCTTCTTTTCTGAGCTTTATCAAATATTCTCTTTTAGTTAGACTATATCCTTTTCCCCTTTTGACCACACGAAGATTCGACTGATGAGACCACACCAAGAAGTACAAGATATCGGACAACTAAGACCACTTAGGAATGAAGAGGATTTTACCGTGCAATATAGTAATGGAAACTACAACGGTTGAAGACACCGAAGACTAGGAGAATTTGAAGGCCCTGAAGAATTTCCAGATTGGTATGACCTAGGAAGGCTACCCTTATGGAATTTTTCAAACTATTGAAGTTGTCAATACCCGAGATCTAGGTGTTGTCGGAGAAAGACCGGAAACATGGATGCGTTATAACTCAAAGTTTTTATCAAGAAAACCCTAAGGCAGGAGATATGAACTATGGAATGATAGCTCATGGCAATGACAAGGATAGAAACACAGTTATTCATGATGTTATCGCCCGCTTATGCTATTGTCACCGTGTTGAGTTAAGCACGCAGTTCGTCAGAAGGATTGGATGACACAAGGGCTAAAGGAGCACCTATCAGCAACAAATGAAGTTTTAGCCTTAGCTGGAGTATCACCAGGATCTGGAGTATTACATCAAAAAGTTTAAGATGGACCTTCAGTAAGCCATATTTGACAAGGAAGCATTTTGTGAAGAACTCAGGACCCAGAAGCGGAAAGTAGCCAAGCTGGAGGAGCAAAACCTCGAGATACTTGAGATTCATCAGGAACTGAAGGACAGTAGGACCATGGTTCATGCCAAGGATGTTGAAACCCAGAAGTTTGGAATGCAACTCCAGAAATATTAAAGGATGTCACGAGAGACTTCGCATCAACAGAAACGACCTGACAGAAGAACTTGAGAAGATCAGCAAGCACGATCGGAAGAAGCCATCGGAGACATGAACAAACTTGAAGAGTTTAGTGATTTTGAAGATTTATTGACACTTTAGAAGACCAAACCCCTGTTATATACTTACGTTAGATGCGACGATTGTGATCTATCATTTGTTTGATGTTTTTCCGACAGCCACAAAAAAATTGTCTCGTCAAAACTATTGTTTGTATTGTGTGTATCCCTCTCTCTCCAACCTTATCTCATTCTTACCCAAACCCTTGGAACCAATAGAGGATGTATGGAGATGAACTCACATTTTCTGGATCAATGACTCAATTGGAGACGGACCAATGGATTCAGAACATGGAAGATCGCATGAAGGAGCACTGTATTAAAGGAGAGTATATGGTTCCATACACCCTACGACGGATCACACAAGGTGTTGCAAAATGGCGAGAGATACATCAAGCCATACAAGGATGGAATGGAGCAAATGCTTGGGGATGAATTCAAGACAATTCTACTGAAGTCACGTCTTATCTAGAAGCCATGTGACCCTAAAGTGAAGAAGCCTTGTGCATGCAAGATTTGCGGAGAAATAGGACACACCCAGGAGGAGCACAAGGATGAATGCCCTCATTGTGAAGAAAGTCACCCAGCTGAAGAATGCCCAACTAGGCAGATTACTGGTTTCTTGTGTGAAGGGACTACCCACTGCCTTGCTCAGTGTCACATTTACCCCATGGTACAAAGAACTATTCGACAGAAGAAACAAGTGATGGAAGGAGCCCTCATGGAAATTTTAGAAGAACACGTGATGAAGGAAGAGGTGGAGGACACCCCGAAGAAGACCCAATTAAATCCTACAGAGAGTCTTGCTATTCATGTGGATAAGAAGGACACATCTCCCAGAATTCTGTGAAGGGGGAATCAGTAGCATTTCTGACAGTGGAAGTAGAGTATGACCCCCAGGAAATAGAAGCCCTAATTGCATGGAAAAGTCCATGAAGGGAAATAGATTGGATTCCAGGAACAACCCAATTTCTACAAAGAAGGACCTAAGTCATATCACATGTTTCAGGTGCAAAGATTCAGGGCACTACTTTAGCGGTTGCCCAAAAAGGAAGCCGAGGACCCAAGGAGGCTATGTAATCACAAGGAAACCTCGAGACTTGTCAGAAGTAATATGTTTCCGCTGTAATGAAGCAGGGCACTTTGCCAGAGATTGTCCCAATGAGGATATTCGTGTTAAATAGTTGAGTCTGTGAGAAATATAGTAGTAGTAGTGGGAACAATTCTTTTATATTGAGGTGTTGAGTTAAGGCATGTAATGGAAATGCAAGAGATTGCAATAAATTCATGCAATCAATAAAGTTCATGTGTCATGATTTCATACGTTGAATTTTACGAGTTTTTACTCTATGAAGAAAGATTTTGACCATTTTTGAGGATATGAGAAATATGGTCTATGGAAGAATTTGTGCAATTCCAAGGGTGGTAGTACCCAGTGAGGACACTTTACCCCTGGAAAAGATAATGATATCCCACGGAGTGGACTACGGACAAAATAAGTATGAGTTTTATCTTGATATGTGGGATACCCCAAGAATATGAAGGGATGAAGTACTATTGGGTATGAAGGAGGTATAATGTTGGTAATATGGAGCAATTGTAACCCCAGGATGAGTTGAAGCTATAAAAGTGATGAGGTGAGCCCATAACCCACAGGCCCTAGGACCTGCCAAGAAGCAAGCACACTCTTGCTGAAGGAAAAACCCTGGAAGAAGTTATGACTTTATCAACAGACAATCTTATAGGAGTAACGCAAAACCTGAGAGTTGTGAAAAAACGATAGATATTTGTTTGGCTTGCAGAATCAATGGATTTATCCGAACTTAGTTCAGGGACAAGAGAAATTCTGCAATGCTGGTGAGGACGGCCGAGTGTTAGAATGCGAGATTCACTAAACCATGTACAAGGTAATGATTTGGGTGCGGAATGGAT
Source organism: Triticum aestivum (assembly GCF_018294505.1). Lineage (NCBI taxonomy): Eukaryota > Viridiplantae > Streptophyta > Magnoliopsida > Poales > Poaceae > Triticum > Triticum aestivum. The sequence continues at coordinate 440,531,470 of NC_057801.1, read as the reverse complement.
TGATCACCATGTCGACTTACTCTTATTATTCGCCTTGCTATGTGGGATAGTAAATATGAGTGACTTACCCATAGTAGAGAGACGGCGATATCAAAACCTTGATTGAACCTTAGAATGGTATGACGATTTTCCTACAAGGCAGTTGTTGCCAAACGTAGGTCATACGGTGAGAATGAAGCCCAGGCCCATTTCCTGCAGGAGAAACCATAAATTGATGACCACCATGAGATATCGATAGTTGTTTAGTATAGGCTCCAGACCTGTCAGCTAAGAAGACCCAGTCTCGGAAGAACCTTACCAAGATAAAAGGACAGAAGAATTGAGGAAAAAGGTTATGTCACTATCGAAAGAGCTCAGAGAAAGAATTATCCCGAAGATCTGAGAAGATCGACACTGTCAACAATAAGGATGGAGTATATGACTTTTGATAGAACCGTAACCATGTTTCTAAGGGTGGTAGCACCCCAGACCCTCTGCGGCGATCAATGGATTTTGAGGAGACCCCCAAGCCCAACCTAATTCTTGCTAGCCTCTCCGAATATCGAGGGCGAGATTCATTTTAAGGGTGGTAGGTTTGTAACATCCCAAAATTCTAAATTCTGGAGTGTTATATTAAATAAATAGTTTTGATTGTTTATTTGATTGTGGTGTGGTTGTTTGTGTGAAATTGACTGAAATTCGAATCTTTTTGAAAGTTAAATGAGAGGGAATGAAATGACTTTCCCAAACTTTCACCTTGCATTTATGATCTCCATGAATTCAAATTCTTTGAAAGATCGTGGATGTCGCCTAGAGGGGGGGGGTAATAGGCGTTTTAAAATAATTACGGTAGAGGCTTGAACAAATGCGGAATAAATCTAACGGTTAATTTGTCAAGCACAAAACCTACAACAACTAGGCTCACCTATGTGCACCAACAACTTATGCTAAGCAAGATAAACAACTAAGTGATAGCAAGATATATGACAAGAAACAAAATGGCTATCACAAAGTAAAGTGCATAAGTAAAGGGCTCGGGTAAGAGATAACCGAGGCACGCGGAGACGATGATGTATCCCGAAGTTCACACCCTTGCGGATGCTAATCTCCATTTGGAGCGGCGTGTAGGCACAATGCTCCCCAAGAAGCCACTAGGGCCACCGTAATCTCCTCACGCCCTCGCACAATGCAAGATGTCGTGATTCCACTAAGGGACCCTTGAGGGCGGTCACCGAACCCGTACGAATGGCGACCCTTGGGGGCGGTCACCGAACCCGTACACTTTGGCAACCCTTGGGGGCGGTCACCGATACCCGTCAAATTGCTCGGGGCGATCTCCACAACCTAATTGGAGACCCCAACACTTGCCCGGAGCTTTTCACCACAATAATTGAGCTCCGAACACCACCAACCATCTAAGGCGCCAAGGCACCCAAGAGGAACAAGCTCTAGGGTGCCCAAACACCCAAGAGTAATAAGCTTCTCAAACTTCACTTCCACGTATCACCGTGGAGAACTCAAACCGATGCACCAAATGCAATGGCAAGGGCACACGGAGTGCCCAAGTCCTTCTCTCCCAAATCCCACCAAAGCAACTAATGCTAGGGAAGAAAATGAGAGGAAGAACGAAAGAAGAACACGAAGAACTCCAAGATCTAGATCCAAGGGGTTCCCCTCACTTAGAGGAGAAAGTGATTGGTGGAAACGTGGATCTAGATCTCCTCTCTCTTTTCCCTCAAGAACTAGCAAGAATCATAGGAGGGATTGAGAGTTAGCAAGCTCGAAGAAGGTCAACAATGGGGGAAGAACATGAGCTAAAAGGATAAGTCTCGATGGGGAAGAAGACCCCCTTTCATAGGTGGGGAGAAATCCAACCGTTATCCCCTCACTCAGCCCGCACGACGTGGTACTACCGCACGGAGCTACGGTACTACCGCGGTTGGCTACGGTACTACCACTGCAGGTTGCGGTACTACCGCATGTGCAGTACTGGCCGGATGAAGACTGTTGCACAGGGCAATGAGCGGTAGAACCGCCGGAGTAGTACTACCATGCGCCCCTACAGTACTACCGTAAGGCAGGCAACACTAGGCGCAGAGAAAGCATAGAAGTAAAAAATTACTTCCGTACCTACTTCCACTGAGGGAGGACCTGCGCAAAACTCCGGCACAGTACTACCGCACACGAAGAGCGGTACTACCGCGTAGGGCGCGGATGTAAAAAATTATATCCGCCCCTACTTCCGCTAATGCTGCTAAGCCTGGCCAGAGCCCACGGCACTACCGCGCCCGCGGCGCGGTACTACTGCGTAGGGCACGGATGTAAAAAATTACATCCACCCCTACAACCGCTCGAGCAGCTGCGCCTGGCCTGAGGCCACGGTACTACCGCTCCCACAGAGCGGTACTGCCGTGAGCACCTACAGTACTACCGCAGGGGACTGCGGTACTACCACAAGGGCCTGCGGTACTACCGCTCCGGAGAGCAGTACTACCGCATGCCCCAGATCAGCAACACTAGGAGTCCTTCATCTTGCAGAGAAGACAACAGAGGGAAACAATAAAACCAGAACTGCCATAACTTCTGCAAATGACCTCCGAATTGAGCAAACTCAAGCTTGTTGGATACAAGACAACGAGTAGCATCAAAACAAAGAAACCTGCAACATAGAAGAACCGGCAGAACCTCCAACAGAGGCAGGGGAGGTATGCCTAACAAAAGAGGAGAGAAACCTCCAACAGAGAAGAACCGACAGAACCTCCAACATCGAAAACATCATAGAAGATGCAAGAGAACTCCGTTTTTGATGAACTCGAGCTTGTCATCAAGTTGACCATAAGCTCCAAATATCATAAAAAGAACCAAACAAGAACCAAGAATATGATGCAGGATGCAATGGTTTGAGCTCTCTATGAACAATACGATCAAGCTACTCATCGAGAACCCCCCTTGATAGTACGACAATCGATCCTATAACCCGGTCCTCCAATTACCACCATGAGACCGGTAAGATAGAAAACCTATCAAGGGCAAACCTTTGCCTTGCACATGGTCCACTTGAGCTAGATGATGACGATCTTGACTCCCTCAAGTTTGACCACCTTACTTGATTGCGTTGGCTCGATGAAGACTAGTTGATTGCTCCCCCATACTCCACTATGGGTGAGCCACTCTTCCGCACATCTTCACAAATCCATTGTTATCGCAATGGACGACAAGCTTCAAGCATTTGATCTCTTTGTAATGCTCCACTTGAGCTTGCACACCGCAACCTAACCCCACAAAGAACTCTCACGAATACCATGGGTTAGCATACAAAGCGTAATTGACAATGCTTACCATACCATGTGATCACTTGATCCCTCTCCGTACATCTTATACGCATTGGGAGTTGATCAACTTGATTCACTCTTGACTTAGTCTTGATCAACGTTGAATCTTTCCAACTCTCTTCATTTGGATGGTGTCTTGAAGGTAAACATGAATGATCACACAATCTTCTTCTTCAAGACATGCTTGCAATAAGCTCAACACTCACATGACCAACCTTTGGTTATAGTAAGAAGAGGCAGGGGAGGTATGCCTAACAAGCAAAGGAGTGAAACCTCTAACAGAGAAGAACCGGCATACCCTCCAACATCGAAAACATCATAGAAGACGCATGTTAACTCCGTTTTCGATGAACTCGAGCTTGTCATAAAAATGACCATAAGCTCCAAAACTCGCAAGGAGAAGAACCAATCAAGAACCAATAAAGATGATGCATGGATGCAATGGTTTGAGCTCTCTACGAACGATACGATCAAGCAACTCATCGAGAGCCCCCCTTGATAGTACAACAATCGATCCTAAAACCCGGTCTCTCAACTACCACCATGAGACCGGTAAAATAGAAAACCTATCAAGGGCAAACCTCTGCCTTGCACAGAGTCCACTTGAGCTAGATGATGTCGATCTACTCCTCCTCAAGATGGACCACCTTTCTTGATTGCGTTGGCTCGATGAAGACTAGTTGATTGCTCTCCCATACTCCACTATGGGTGAGCCACTCTTCCGCTCATCTTCACAAGTCCATTGTCACCACAATGGACGGCAAGCTTCAAGCACTTGATCTCTTCGTGATGCATCACTTGAACTTGCACACCGCAACCTAACCCCACAAAGAACTCTCACGAAGACCATGGGTTAGAACACAAAGTGTAATGGACAATGCTTACCATACCATGGGATCGCTTGATCCCTCAGTACATCTTGTGCGCTTTGTGTGTTGATAAACTTGATTCACTCTTGACTTAGTCTTGATCAACCTTGAATCTTTCCAACTCTCTTCATTTGGATGATGTCTTGAAGGTAAACATGAATGATCACACAATCTTCTTCTTCAAGACATGCTTGAAATAAGCTCAACACTCACATGAGCAATCTTTGGATAATTCCTTAATAGCACCTTGGTCAACTCATAAACTCCTTGAAACCAACACATGGACTTCAAGAAAAGCCTATGGACAAATCCTTAAAATATAACTCAAGACAACCATTAGTCCATAGAGATTGTCATCAATTACCAAAACCAAACATGGGGGCACCGCATGTTCTTTCACTTTTCAAATACAAAACCCTAGAGAAAAGATGACATGACTTATTCCATTTAAAATGAAAAGGGTTTTTGAAAATATTTGAATTTCATTTGAAAATATTTCAAATTCAGAAACTTTTTGCAACTCAATGATTTTCCTGAGAGAAGAGAAAATGACTTTTTCAAATTATGGGGAATATGAATTGGAAGTTAAAAGAAATCAAATTTAAAGTCCCTTTGAAGGTATTTTGAAAATCATTTTCAGTTTGGAGTTATTTGGTTTTTATTCAAATTACTTTTCTCCAAAAATAAAATATATGGAAAATTGGGTAAAACAATTCCCTATAGTAGGAAAATGGAGAGAAATAAAATTGAAATTATTTTGGTATTTTAAAATAATTTTATTTGGTTTTTAAATAAACCAGTAGCATTGTTTGCTTTATTTTAATTTCTTTTGGAAATTATTAGTCGCTAAACAAATTTTCATATTTTAGAAAATCTTCTTCTGAAAAGTTTGATATATAACACGCCTATACAAAATTTTATGTTATTTTGGTTATTTAGTTTTCTTTTTCTGTTTTCTATATTAAAAAAATGCGCGTACGCCGTAACTATATGTCGCCCACATCCGAAGCATAGTAGCGGGAACTCCTATTGGACGCTCGCTGCGGCAAGCAGTCGGCGCTTCGCATAGGGCAGGTGCGAGGGAGCGACAGAGTGGGCCGGCCCGTTTAGCGTTACAGCAGACCCCAGTTTTGGAACCTTCTATGATGTTTCCAGCCGGTTTTCTGGTTTTGGGAACCTTCTAGAAGGTTCCTGAACCGGCTTTTTCTTTTTCAGTTTCTTTTTCGTTTTTCGTTTTTCTATTTCTCTTCTTTTTCTTTTTTCTTTTTTTCTGTTTCCTTTTTCCTGTTTCTTTTTTCTTTTCCTTTTTTTCTTTTAAAGTTTATTTTCAAAAAAAATCCGAATTTCATTTTTTTCCCTGTTTTTCAGATTTTGTTCAAAAATTCAAAAATGTTCCCATTTCACAAAATTTGTTCATAAATTCCAAAAATGTTCCTGCTTTCAAATTTTTGTTATGAATTTTCAGAAAATATTCCTGTTTTTTCAAAAATTGTTCAAATTATTTTTATTCATTTTTTGAGAAATTTGAAAATTAATGGCATGGATTTAAAAAAATGCTTGTTTTCAAAAATTGTTCACAAATTTCAAAAAATGTTTTTATTTTTCAAATTTTTGTTCATGTATTAAAAAATGTTCTTCTTTTCCAAATTTTTCAAAAAATGTTCTTATTTTTCAAATCATGTTCAGTTTATGCAGCTGAAAAATGTTCACCTATATAAAAATGTTCGCACTTTCAAGAAATGTTCGAAGCACTAGAAAAAAGTTTCCGTTTCAACTGTTTGGTCATGTATATAAAAATGTTCTCCTTTTCAAAATTGTTCTCAGTTAAAAGAAATTTGTTCTGAATTTAAAAAGTTGTCCCCATTTTCAAATTTTGTTCACCAATTCCAAAAAAATTGTTCAAAAATTTCAAAAAAAATGTTCTTATTTTCAATTTTTTGTTCATGTATGAAAAAATGTTCTTGTTTTTCAAAAAATGTTGTTAGTTTTTTAAATCATGTTAAGTTTACGCAGCTGAAAAACGTTCACCTATATAAAAAATGTTTGCACTTTCAAAAAATGTTCGAAGCAATAGAAAAAAGTTTCCGTTTCAACTGTTTGGTCATGTATATAAAAAATGTTCTCCTTTTCAAAATTGTTCTCAGTTAAAAGAAATTTGTTCTGAATTTAAAAAGGACGCTCGCTGCGGCAAGCAGTCGGCATTTCGCACACAAGCAGCTTGGCTGGGCCGGCCCATATTGCGGGTGCGCCACATTCGTAGGTTAAAAATCGCAAAAAAGGAAAAAGGGTACTGGAATCGAACCCGAGACTTCCTATTGCTAAGCGCAATGAGCTAGCCACCCCAACTAGCTACTTCTTATGGTAAATTGGCAGCGCGAACCTAAAGAAATTAACAGTAGCGAGAAAATATAAAATCTGAATACGCAAAATTACGATGAACCAAGGTGTGAGCGAGGCACCTGTCAACACAAGTAGGTAGCCACTATTGTTTCTAAGATTTCGTGTCAAAAAAGGTAGCCCAACAAATATGAACTATAAACCGCGACAAAGGCTATACTTAAAAAAAATTCAAACGTGAATTCTTTTGGCAAAAAGTAAATATTTTCTGAAACGCAACCATTTTATAATTTGTGAACAAAATTTTAAAAATTAGAACATTGTGTGAAAGCGTAAACATTTTTTTGGAATAAAAAAGGAAGAAAACTGAAATTGTGAACATTTTGTTTAAATGCGACCACTTCAAAATTTGTTAACAATAATTTTAAAATTAGAACATTTTCGTAATTTCATTTTTTAATGGACAAATTAATAGAATATGAGAACATTTTTCAAATTTGCGAACACTTTTTTGAAAAACAGAATAGAATTGAAAACCCAAACATTTCGGATTTTCCAAAACATTTTTCGAAGACATGAACATTTTTGGAATTTCTGAACAAATTTTTTAAAGCACGAACAATTTTGAATCTTGAGAACAAATTTGGAAGCGCCAACTATTTTTTCAACCACGGACATTTTTTGAATCTTGAGAACAAATTTTGAAATGGAAAACAATTTTGAAATATCCCAAACAAATTTGGAAGCGTGAACAATTTTTTAAAGCACGAACATTTTTTGAATCTTGAGAACAAATTTTGAAATGAAGAACAATTCTGAAAAATCCCGAACAAATTTAGAAGCGCGAACATTTTTTTAAAAAGTGAACAAAATATTGAAATCTGCTACATTTTTTGAATTTCGAAAGTTTTGAACTTTTTTGTGTAACGAGAACAATTTTTGAATTTTGAGAACATTTTTTCAAAAGCTGAACATTTTTTGAAAACATGAACAAAATTTCAAATTTTCGAGTTTTTTGAAGAAAAAAGACAAGAAAAGAAAAAGAAATAACAAAGAAAATCCTTTTTTTTTGTAAAACTGCAAACATGTTTTAGAAAAGACCAAAAAAATGTGATCCTGAAAAAGAAACAAAAAAAGAAATGAAAAAAGAAACCCAAAAAAGAAATGAAACAGAAAAACGAAAAAAACCAAAAGAAAACCGTTAAACAGGTATAACTACAAAAAACCGGTTCAGGGAACCTTCTGGAAGGTTCCCAAAACCGGATGCCTCGCTATGGAATAGTGGGCCGGCCCAGTTCTCGCGCTCGGGGGGACGCCTGTTGCGAAACCTCGACATTTTGACGCAGTTAGTGGCGAATAGAATTTTCCCATAGTAGCAGCGGTGCCCCATTTTGTTTCTTTCCTATATGGGCCAGGCCCAACCAGCAATTTCCTTCTCAGTTTTTTCTTTTTCTTTTTCCTTTGGCCGGAAAAAAAAATACTGCAGCGTGCGCACGGCCGGCCGGTGGTGCTTTTTAGCCCATGCGATTCCCTTCTTTTTATTCTGTTCGTCTACGTTTAGTCCCACATTGCCTAGCCTTTGACCTATAAACCTTTTTTCCACCTATAAATATAGACCCATAGAGCCTCCGAAAAATCATCCGATTCGGAATATAGACCCATAGAGCCTCCGAAAAATCATCCGATTCGGGTTAAATCAATATTTTAGTTTGACTAGATTCGCTAAAAAAATATATATTTCTCCTCTCCGACGGGAATTATGGAAGTCGTCTCGTGTATCTGAAGTCGTATTTTCTCTACCTTATAAAGGTATCTTTCTTCGTATTTTTTTATATACTCCCGTAGCTTATTATGTAAATATTTTTCTTCCGTAAAACAGCTTGGCTCTGATTTTTTAAATAGCCATAACTTTTTACTCGTTCATCCAAATTAGACAAAACCAACGCCAATATCTCAAATAAACTTTTTGCAACTTTCAAATTTCGAAATTTGTTTAGATCCATACTCAAATTTCTTTGGATCATATCTTTTTATCCGTACCTCCGTTTTCGATGAAACCAACGCCTAAATCTTCGTAACGATCCCCTCTGTCCAGTAAACCAACTTGAACATGTTTTTGATAATTTAAAATTTGAGTTTAGTTCATATTAGTATTCGATCTTGTTTCGTCTGTTTCTTGAGTTTCGTAACTTTGTTTGAGTTGATTCTTTTTGCAAATCGTAGCTAATCACATGTACCTACTGTTAAGATCTAATCCACATAAATATAATGCTGTTAAAATTTGTTTTCTGTTTAGATTCGTTATTTGCATGTTTTCGAGTTTTATTTGGATCTTTCCTCGATTTCCCTTTGCATCTTTTGCTTGAGTGCTTATGTATGTAATTGCTTGCTCACGATATATTGAACGGAGTGTGACGAGTAGAACTATCAGGAATTATGAGTGCGAAGGATCTTATCAATAGTACAAGGCAAGTTCACACTTTGATCATACTCTTCCTATACCCAGTTTTACTTGCATTAGATACACCCCTCAAAGATTGCATGAGTAGGATTGGGAATATGTGGGTATTGCTATGTAGTTGATGAGGTAAGAACATATTACCTTTTTGATTCACCCCGTGTTTATTCGTTATGTCATATACTCCCTCCGTTCGGAATTACTTGTCGCAGAAATGGATGTATCTAGATGTATTTTAGTTCTAGATACATCCATTTCCGAGACAAGTAATTCTGAACGGAGGGAGTATTGCTTAGCCATGCTTGTAGACGGGGATTGATATGTGAGATTCATACAAGTTGAGAGAGATAATAATTTTGGGACAACATACGGTGGCAATTTTAATACACATCTGGGTGGAATGGTTGGGGCACCCTAGAGAACCCAGTGGCTTGCCCGGGCACCTGGAGCACCCAGTGCTTGCCCAAGGGAATCCCAGAGTACCTGTGTGATTACCCTACGGAATGTCACCCAGGGAACATATGATATTTCATGCCTAGAGAGTTCCGTTTGCAGCCACAAACCATTATGGGCTCTGGCATAGTTAAGTAAGTTGTATGAGCTCTCAAAGAGGTGGACTAGTAGATGTAGGGGGATTGTAGGTGTACCGGTCTACCCGGAGTAGAGAGTAAATGCTTGAGAAAGACTGTGTCTCGGTCATCCTGTTCGCAAACACCAGGCAGTGCGAGGAATTCAAGGGAGGCGATCGACTCTTGTGGGGAAAAGTGCGCAGACCTCTACAGAGTGTATAAACTAATCATGGTTAGCCCTGTCCCTGGTTATGGACAATTTTGAGTATCTAGAAGTGGATATTATTGTTGATCTCATCATTTTACTTAATGAATTTGTTGGTTTATTAATATTAATTAATTTTGGGATTGAGTTGGGGTTACCTTCTCAATATTGGGTACAACTTTGTAGTAAATAAAATTTATTCCTTTGTTGTAGGAAAAAAATAGCTTTATGCAAAAATCAAACTTAGAGCCTCCACCAGCCAAATATGCATGTAGTGATAGCCATTGTTCATCATTATTCTGTGGTGTGAATTTGCCAGAATATTCAATGTACTGACCTACATGGCTGCAACGTCTTATGTTGCAGGAATCTTACGACGAGTAAGTGATACGTTAGGGTTACGATGTCTACACTCAACTTTGTCATTGATGTTGTTGGGACTCCACAACTGTTACTTCCGCTATATGGATTGAGGTAATAGTATTTACGTTACTTTTTACATGTGATTGCACTCTGTTATATATCCTCGAGTACTGTGTATGTCAGCATACCGATCCAGGGATGACACTTAAGCATAGAGACTTGATCCATTTGGGTCGGGTCTATAAAACCAAGGACCAAAAAAATATCTTGCTGAAATTTATTTACCTTTACTTTATTTTGCCTTTTATTTATCTTTTATATCTATCTCTGTTAGATCTCACTCTTGCAAGTGACCGTGAAGGGATTGACAACCCCTTTATCGCGTTGGGTGCAAGTGTTTGTTAGTTTGTGCAGGTGCATATATTGGGGACTTGCTTGTTACTCCTACTAGATTGGTGCCTTTGTTACCAAACTGGGGGAAATACTTATCTCTACTTTGCTGCATGACTGAAAGAACATGCGGTGCCCCCATGTTTGGTTTTGGTAATTGATGACAATCTCTATGGACTAATGGCTGTCTTGAGTTATATTTCAAGGATTTGTCCATAGGCTTTTCTTGAATTCCATGTGTTGGTTTCAAGGAGTTTATGAGTTGACCAAGGTGCTATGAAGGAATTATCCAAAGGTTGGTCATGTGAGTGTTGAGCTTATTGCAAGCATGTCTTGAAGAAGAAGATTGTGTGATCATTCATGTTTACCTTCAAGACATCATCCAAATGAAGAGAGTTGAAAAGATTCAAGGTTGATCAAGACTAAGTCAAGAGTGAATCAAGTTGATCAACTCACAAAGCGTAGAAGATGTACGGAGAGGGATCAAGTGATCACATGGTATGGTAAGCATTATCAGTTATGCTTTGTATGCTAACCCATGGTATTTGTGAGAGTTCTTTGTGGGGTTAGGTTGCGGTGTGCAAGCTCAAGTGGAGCATTACGAAGAGATCAAATGCTTGAAGCTTGTTGTCCATTGTGGTAACAATGGATTTGTGAAGATGTGCGGAAGAGTGGCTCACCCGTAGTGGAGTATGGGGAGCAATCAACTAGTCTTCATCGAGCCAACGCAATCAAGTAAGGTGGTCAAACTTGAGGGAGTCAAGATCGTCATCATCTAGCTCAAGTGGACCATGTGCAAGGCAAAGGTTTGCCCTTGATAGGTTTTCTTGTTGGGGAACGTTGCAGAAAATTAAAAATTTTCCTACGGTTTCACCAAGATCCATCTATGAGTTCATCTAAGCAACGAGTCAAGGGAGAGAGTTTGCATCTACATACCACTTGTAGATCACGAGCGGAAGCTTGCCAAGGGGATGGTGATGATGGAGTCGTACTCGAACGTGATTCGGATCACCGATGTCCAAGTGCTGAACGGACAGCACCTCCGCGTTCAACACACGTACGACACGGGGACGTCTCCTCCTTCTTGATCCAGCAAGGGGGAGGGAGAGGTTGAGGAAGATTGCTCCAACGGCAGCACGACGGCGTGGTGTAGTTGGTGCAGCAGTACTCCGACAGGGCTTCGCCGAGCACGTACGGAGGAGGAGAGGTGTTGGGGAGGGGAGGGGCTGCGCCTTAACTTATGGTGTCTTGCAGCCCTCCCCTCACCCCTCTATATATAGGGGAAAGGGCAAGGGGGGCCGGCCCTCTAGGGAAAACCCTAGGGGGGGCGGCGGCCAAGGGGTGGGGGGCTTGCCCCCCAAGCAAGGGGGGTGCGCCCCCTTTAGGGTTTCCCCCCAACCCTAGGCGCATGGGCCCAAGGGGGGGGCGCGCCAAGCCCACTAGGGGCTGGCTGCTATCCCATGCGGCCCCAAGTGGCCCCCCGGGAGGGGTGGCCCCTCCCGGTGGACCCCCGGAACCCTTCCGGTGGCCCCGGTACAATACCGATGAGCCCCGAAACTTTCCGGTGTCTGTATAACAACTTCCCTTATATAAAACTTCACCTCCGGACTATTCCGGAACTCCTCGTGACGTCCGGGATCTCATCCGGGACTCCGAACAACATTCGGTAGTCACATACTAGTCTTCCTAACAACCCTAGCGTCACCGAACCTTAAGTGTGTAGACCCTACGGGTTCGGGAGACATGCAGACATGACCGAGACCACTCTCGGGCAATAACCAACAGCGGGGTCTGGATACCCATGTTGGCTCCCACATGCTCCTCGATGATTTCATCGGTTGAACCACGATGTCGAGGATTCGATCAAACCCTGTATACAATTCCCTTTGTCAATCGGTACGTTACTTGCCCGAGACTCGATCGTCGGTATCCCAATACCTTGTTCAGTCTCGTTACCGGCAAGTCACTTTACTCGTACCGTAATGCATGATCCCGTGGCCAACACCTTGGTCACCTTGAGCTCATTATGATGATGCATTACCGAGTGGGCCCAGAGATACCTCTCCGTCATACGGAGTGACAAATCCCAGTCTCGATCCGCATAAAACAATAGATACTTTCGGAGATACCTGTAGTGCACCTTTATAGTCACCCAGTTACGTTGTGACGTTTGATACACCCAAAGCACTCCTACGGTATCCAGGAGTTACACGCTCTCATGGTCAAAGAAGAGATACTTGACATTGGCAAAGCTCTAGCAAACGAACTACACGATCTTTGTGCTATGCTTAGGATTGGGTCTTGTCCATCACATCATTCTCCTAATGATGTGATCCCGTTATCAACGACATCCAATGTCCATAGCCAGGAAACCATGACTATCTGTTGATCACAACGAGCTAGTCAACTAGAGGCTCACTAGGGACATATTGTGGTCTTTGTATTCACACGTGTATTACGATTTCCGGATAATACAGTTATAGCATGAATAAAAGACAATTATCATGAACATTGAAATATAATAATACTTTTATTATTGCCTCTAGGGCATATTTCCAACAGTCTCCCACTTGCACTAGAGTCACCAATCTAGTTACATTGTGATGAATCGAACACCCATAGAGTTCTGGTGTTGATCATGTTTTGCTCGCGAGAGAGGTTTAGTCAACGGATCTGCGACATTCAGATCCGTATGTACTTTGCAAATTTCTATGTCTCCATCTTGAACATTTTCACGGATGGAGTTGAAACGACGCTTGATGTGCCTGGTCTTCTTGTGAAACCTGGGCTCCTTGGCAAGGGCAATGGCTCCAGTGTTGTCACAGAAGAGTTTGATTGGCCCCGACGCATTGGGTATGACTCCTAGGTCGGTGATGAACTCCTTCACCCAAATCGCTTCATGCGCTGCCTCTGAGGCTGCCATGTATTCCGCTTCACACGTAGATCCCGCCACCACGCTCTGCTTGCAGCTGCACCAGCTTACTGCTCCACCATTCAACATATACACGTATCCGGTTTGTGACTTAGAGTCATCCGGATCTGAGTCGAAGCTAGCGTCGACGTAACCCTTTACGACGAGCTCTTCGTCTCCTCCATAAACGAGAAACATGTCCTTTGTCCTTTTTAGGTACTTCAGGATATTCTTGACCGCTGTCCAGTGTTCCTTGCCGGGATTACTTTGGTATCTTGCTACCAAACTTACGGCAAGGTTTACATCAGGTCTGGTACACAGCATGGCATACATAATAGATCCTATGGCTGAAGCATAGGGGATGACACTCATCTCTTCTTTATCTTTTGCCGTGGTCGGTGACTGAGTCGAGCTCAATCTCACACCTTGTAACATAGGCAAGAACCCTTTCTTGGACTCATCCATTTTGAACCTTTTCAAAATCTTATCAAGGTATGTGCTTTGTGAAAGACCTATGAGGCGTCTTGATCTATCTCTATAGATCTTGATGCCTAATATATAAGCAGCTTCTCCAAGGTCCTTCATTGAAAAACATTTGTTCAAGTAGGCCTTAATGCTGTCCAGAAATTCTATATTATTTCCCATCAAGAGTATGTCATCTACATATAATATGAGAAATGCTACAGAGCTCCCACTCACTTTCTTGTAAACGCAGGCTTCTCCATAAGTCTGCATAAATCCAAACGCTTTGATCATCTCATCAAAGCGAATATTCCAACTCCGAGATGCTTGCACCAGCCCATAAATGGATCGCTGGAGCTTGCATACTTTGTTAGCGTTCTTAGGATCGACAAAACCTTCCGGCTGCATCATATACAGCTCTTCCTTAAGATGCCCGTTAAGGAATGCCGTTTTGACGTCCATCTGCCATATCTCATAATCATAGTATGCGGCAATTGCTAACATGATTCGGACGGACTTAAGCTTCGCTATGGGAGAGAAAGTCTCATCGTAGTCAATCCCTTGAACTTGTCGATAACCCTTAGCGACAAGTCGAGCTTTATAGATGGTAACATTGCCATCCGCGTCCGTCTTCTTCTTAAAGATCCATTTGTTTTCTATCGCTCGCCGATCATCGAGCAAGTCTGTCAAAGTCCATACTTTGTTTTCATACATGGATTCTATCTCGGATTTCATGGCTTCAAGCCATTTGTTGGAATCTGGGCCCGCCATCGCTTCTTCATAGTTCGAAGGTTCACCATTGTCTAACAACATGATTTCTAGGACAGGGTTGCCGTACCACTCTGGTGCGGAACGTGTCCTTGTGGACCTACGAAGTTTAGCAGCAACTTGATCCAAAGTACCTTGATCATCATCATTGTTTTCCTCTTCGGTTGGTGTGGGCATCACAGGAACATTTTCCTGAGCTGCACCACTTTCCCGTTCGAGAGGTAGTACTTCATCGAGTTCTACTTTCCTCCCACTTACTTCTTTCGAGAGAAACTCTTTTTCCAGAAAGCATCCGTTCTTGGCAACAAAGATCTTGCCCTCGGATCTTAAGTAGAAGGTATACCCTACAGTTTCCTTAGGGTATCCTATGAAGACGCATTTTTCCGACTTGGGTTCAAGCTTTTCAGGTTGAAGTTTCTTGACATAAGCATCGCATCCCCAAACTTTTAGAAACGACAGCTTAGGTTTCTTCCCAAACCATAATTCATACGGTGTCGTTTCAACGGATTTAGGCGGTGCCCTATTTAAAGTGAATGTAGCTATCTCTAGAGCGTATCCCCAAAATGATAGCGGTAAATCGGTAAGAGACATCATAGACCGCACCATATCCAATAGAGTGCGATTACGACGTTCGGACACACCGTTTCGCTGAGGTGTTCCAGGCGGCGTGAGTTGTGAAACGATTCCACATTTCCTTAAGTGTGTGCCAAATTCGTGACTTAAATATTCTCCTCCATGATCTGATCGTAGGAACTTTATTATTCGGTCACGTTGATTCTCCACCTCATTCTGAAATTCCTTGAACTTTTCAAAGGTCTCAGACTTGTGTTTCATTAAGTAGACATACCCATATCTACTTAAGTCATCAGTGAGAGTGAGAACATAACGATATCCTCCGCGAGCCTCAACGCTCATTGGACCGCACACATCAGTATGTATGATTTCCAACAAGTTGGTTGCTCGCTCCTTTGTTCCGGAGAACGGAGTCTTGGTCATTTTGCCCATGAGGCATGGTTCGCATGTGTCAAACGATTCATAATCAAGAGACTCCAAAAGTCCATCAGCATGGAGCTTCTTCATGCGCTTGACACCAATGTGACCAAGGCGGCAGTGCCACAAGTATGTGGGACTATCGTTATCAACTTTACATCTTTTGGCATCTACACTATGAACATGTGTAATATTACGCTCGAGATTCATTAAGAATAAACCATTGACCATCGGAGCATGACCATAAAACATATCTCTCATATAAATCGAACAACCATTATTCTTAGACTTAAATGAGTAGCCATCTCGTATTAAACGAGATCCAGATACAATGTTCATGCTTAAACTTGGCACTAAATAACAATTATTAAGGTTCAAAACTAATCCCGTAGGTAAATGTAGAGGCAGCGTGCCGACGGCGATCACATCGACTCTGGAACCATTCCCGACACGCATCGTCACCTCGTCCTTCGCCAGTCTTCGTTTATTCCGCAGCTCCTGATGTGAGTTACAAATATGAGCAACGGCACCGGTATCAAATACCCAGGAGTTACTACGAGTACTGGTAAGGTACACATCAATTACATGTATATCAAATATACCTTTGGTGTTGCCGGCCTTCTTATCTGCTAAGTATTTGGGGCAGTTCCGCTTCCAGTGACCCTTCCCCTTGCAATAAAAGCACTCAGTCTCAGGCTTGGGTCCATTCTTTGACTTCTTCCCGGCAACTGGCTTACCGGGCGCGGCAACCTCCTTGCCGTCCTTCTTGAAGTTCTTCTTACCCTTGCCCTTCTTGAACTTAGTGGTCTTATTGACCATCAACACTTGATGTTCTTTCTTGATTTCAGCCTCTACTGACTTCAGCATCGAGAACACTTCAGGAATGGTCTTTTCCATCCCCTGCATGTTGTAGTTCATCACAAAGCTCTTGTAGCTTGGTGGGAGCGACTGGAGGATTCTGTCGATGACCGCCTCATCTGGGAGGTTAATGTTCAGCTGGGTCATACGGTTGTGCAACCCAGACATCTTCAGGATGTGCTCACTGACAGAACTGTTTTCCTCCATCTTACAACTGTAGAACTTGTCGGAGACATCATATCTCTCGACCCGGGCGTGAGCTTGGAAAACTAGTTTCAGCTCTTCGAACATCTCATATGCTCCGTGATGCTCAAAACGCTTTTGGAGCCCCGGTTCTAAGCTGTAAAGCATGCCGCACTAAACGAGGGAGTAATCATCAGCACGAGTTTGCCAAGCATTCATAATGTCTTGGTTCTCTGGGACGGGAGCGTCACCTAGCGGTCCTTCTAGGACATATTGTTTCCTGGCAGCTATGAGGATGATCCTCAGGTTCCGGACCCAGTCCGTATAGTTGCTGCCATCATCTTTCAGCTTGTATTTCTCTAGGAACGCATTGAAGTTCATGTTGACATGAGCGTTGGCCATTTGATCTACAAGACATATTTGCAAAGGTTTTAGACTAAGTTCATGATAATTAAGTTCTAATCAAATTATGAACTCCCACTCAGATTAGACATCCCTCTGGCCATCTAAGTGTTACACGATCCGAGTCGACTAGCCCGTGTCCGATCATCACGTGAGACGGACTAGTCATCATCGGTGAACATTCTCATGTTGATCGTATCTTCCATACGACTCGTGTTCGACCTTTCGGTCTCCGTGTTCCGAGGCCATGTCTGCACATGCTAGGCTCGTCAAGTTAACCCTAAGTGTTTTCGCTGTGTAAAACTGTCTTACACCCGTTGTATGTGAACGTAAGAATCCATCACACTCGATCATCACGTGGTGCTTAGAAGCGACGAACTGTAGCAACGGTGCACAGTTAGGGGAGAAAACTTCTTGAAATTTTGTAAGGGATCATCTTATTTACTACCGTCGTCCTAAGTAAACAAGATGCATAAAACATAATAAACATCACATGCAATTATATAAAGTAGTGACATGATATGGCCAATATCATATAGCTCCTTTGATCTCCATCTTCGGGGCTCCATGATCATCTTGTCACCGGCATGACACCATGATCTCCATCATCATGATCTCCATCATCGTGTCTTCATGAAGTTGTCATGCCAACGACTACTTCTACTTCTATGACTAACGCGTTTAGCAATAAAGTAAAGTAAGTTACATGGCGTTCTTCAATGACACACAGGTCATACAAAAATAAAGACAACTCCTATGGCTCCTGCCGGTTGTCATACTCATCGACATGCAAGTCGTGAATCCTATTACAAGAACATGATCTCATACATCACAATTCATCATTCATCACAACTTCTGGCCATATCACATCACATGATCAATCGCTGCAAAAACAAGTTAGACGTCCTCTAATTGTTGTTGCATCTTTTACGTGGCTGCAATTGGGTTCTAGCAAGAACGTTTTCTTACCTACGAATAACCACAACGTGATTTTGTCAACTTCTATTTACCCTTCATAAGGGCCCTTTTCATCGAATCCGCTCCAACTAAAGTGGGAGAGACAGACACCCGCCAGCCACCTTATGCAACTAGTGCATGTTAATCGGTGGAACCGGTCTCACGTAAGCGTACGTGTAAGGTTGGTCCGGGCCGCTTCATCCCACAATACCGCCGAAGCAAGAAAAAGACTAGTAGAGGCAAGCAAGTTGACAAGATCCACACCCACAACAAAATTGTGTTCTACTCGTGCAAAGAGAACTACGCATAGACCTAGCTCATGATGCCACTGTTGGGGAACGTTGCAGAAAATTAAAAAATTTCCTACGGTTTCACCAAGATCCATCTATGAGTTCATCTAAGCAACGAGTCAAGGGAGAGAGTTTGCATCTACATACCACTTGTAGATCACGAGCGGAAGCTTGCCAAGGGGATGGTGATGATGGAGTCGTACTCGAACGTGATTCGGATCACCGATGTCCAAGTGCTGAACGGACAACACCTCCGCTTTCAACACACGTACGGGACGGGGACGTCTCCTCCTTCTTGATCCAGCAAGGGGGAAGGAGAGGTTGAGGAAGATTGCTCCAACGGCAGCACGACGGCGTGGTGTAGTTGGTGCAGCAGTACTCCGACAGGGCTTCGCCGAGCACGTACGGAGGAGGAGAGGTGTTGGGGAGGGGAGGGGCTGCGCCTTAACTTGTGGTGTCTTGCAGCCCTCCCCTCACCCCTCTATATATAGGGGAAAGGGCAAGGGGGTCCGGCCCTCTAGGGAAAACCCTAGGGGGGCGGCGGCCAAGGGGTGGGGGGCTTGCCCCCCAAGCAAGGGGGTGCGCCCCCTTTAGGGTTTCCTCCCCAACCCTAGGCGCATGGGCCCAAGGGGGGGCGCGCCAAGCCCACCAGGGGCTGGCTGCTATCCCATGCGGCCCCATGTGGCCCCCCGGGAGGGGTGGCCCCTCCCGGTGGACCCCCGGAACCCTTCCGGTGGCCCCGGTACAATACCGATAAGCCCCCGAAACTTTCCGGTGTCTGTATAACAACTTCCCTTATATAAAACTTCACCTCCGGACTATTTTGGAACTCCTCGTGACGTCCGGGATCTCATCCGGGACTCCGAACAACATTTGGTAGTCACATACTAGTCTTCCTAACAACCCTAGCGTCACAGAACCTTAAGTGTGTAGACCCTACGGGTTCGGGAGACATGCAGACATGACCGAGACCACTCTCGGGCAATAACCAACAGCGGGGTCTGGATACCCATGTTGGCTCCCACATGCTCCTCGATGATTTCATCGGTTGAACCACGATGTCGAGGATTGGATCAAACCCTGTATACAATTCCCTTTGTCAATCGGTACGTTACTTGCCCGAGACTCGATCGTCGGTATCCCAATACCTTGTTCAGTCTCGTTACCGGAAAGTCACTTTACTCGTACCGTAATGCATGATCCCGTGGCGAACACCTTGGTCACCTTGAGCTCATTATGATGATGCATTACCGAGTGGGCCCAGAGATACCTCTCCATCATACGGAGTGACAAATCTCAGTCTCGATCCGCATAAAACAATAGATACTTTCGGAGATACCTGTAGTGCACCTTTATAGTCACCCAGTTACGTTGTGACGTTTGATACACCCAAAGAACTCCTACGGTATCCAGGAGTTACACGCTCTCATGGTCAAAGGAAGAGATACTTGACATTGGCAAAGCTCTAGCAAACGAACTACACGATCTTTGTGCTATGCTTAGGATTGGGTCTTGTCCATCACATCATTCTCCTAATGATGTGATCCCGTTATCAACGACATCCAATGTCCATAGCCAGGAAACCATGACTATCTGTTGATCACAACGAGCTAGTCAACTAGAGGCTCACTAGGGACATATTGTGGTCTTTGTATTCACACGTGTATTACGATTTCCGGATAATACAGTTATAGCATGAATAAAAGACAATTATCATGAACATTGAAATATAATAATACTTTTATTATTGCCTCTAGGGCATATTTCCAACATTTCTATCTTACCGGTCTCATGGTGGTAGTTGGAGGACCGGGCTATAGGATCGATTGTCGTACTATCAAGGGGGGTTCTCGATGAGTAGCTTGATCGTATTGTTCATAGAGAGCTCAAACCATTGCATCCTTGCATCATATTCGTGGTTCTTGTTTGGTTCTTTTTGTGATATTTGGAGCTTATGGTCAACTTGATGACAAGCTCGAGTTCATCGAAAACGGAGTTCTCTTGCATCTTCTATGATGTTTTCGATGTTGGAGGTTCTGCCGGTTCTTCTCTGTTGGAGGTTTCTCTCCTCTTTTGTTAGGCATACCTCCCCTGCCTCTGTTGGAGGTTCTGCCGGTTCTTCTCTGTTGGAGGTTTCTCTGTTTTGATGCTACTAGTTGTCTTGTATCCAACAAGCTTGAGTTTGCTCAATTCAGAGCTCTTATGCAGAAGTTGTGGCAGTTTAGGCGTTATTGCATCCTCTGTTTTCTCTGTTGTATTCTTGTAAGCCTCAAGCGGTAGTACGACCCTCTCGAGTGGTAGTACCGCTTGTGAGCGGCAGTACCGCGGCCCTGTGCCGCGCGTAGTACTCCTGCTTTCGGGGATGCGTTTTTCTTGAGTCGGGTTTCCATAAAGGACCTCGCAGGGGAGCGGTAGTAGGGACGACAGTAGGGCGCGGTAGTACCGCTCCTACGTCTGCTCCAACTGCCGCTCAACTCGCTGCCCTCCTATATTTCCCAGCGGCTGTAGGGAGCGGCATTACCGCTTATCGGCGGTAGTACCGCACTAGTGCGTGTACTTCTTCTTCCTCAGCCCTGGTTGCCCTATGCCTGCTTGTCACAACGGTAGTACTGCTGACTGTAGTACCGCCCAGATGCGGGCTGCGGGCTGCATAACGGTTGGATTCGGGAGCCCCTATAAAAGGGGGCCTTCTTCCCCATTCAACCTTATCCTTTGAGCTCGTGTTCTTCCCCCGTTGTTGACCTTCTTCGAGCTCGCTATCTATCAATCCCTGCATGGATTCTTGCTAATTTTGGGGGAAAGAGAGAGGAGATCCAGATCCACATTTCCACCAATCACTTTCTCCTCTAGGTGAGGGGAACCCCTTGGATCTAGATCTTGGAGTTCTTGGTGTTCTCCTTCCGTTCTTCCTCTCATTTCCCTCCCTAGCATTAGTTGCTTTGGTGGGATTCGGGAGAGAAGAACTTGGGCACTCCGTGTGCCCTTGCCATTGCATTTGCTGCATCAGTTTGAGTTCTCCACGGTGATATGTGGAAGTTACAAGTTGAGAAGCTTATCACTCTTGGGTGCTTGGTACCCTTGAGCTTGTTCCTCTTGGGTGCTTGGGCGCCCTAGACGGTTGGTGGTGTTCGAAGCTCAATCATTGTGGTGTAAAGCTCCGGGAAAGCGTCAGGGTCTCCAATTAGGTTGTGGATATTGCCCCGAGCAATTTGACGGGTACCAGTGACCGCCCCCAAGGGTTGCCAAAGTGTACGGATTCGGTGACCGCCCCCAATGGTTGCCATTTGTACGGGTTCGGTGACCGCCCTCAAGGGTCCCTTAGTGGAATCACGACACCTTGCATTGTGCTAGGGCGTGAGAAGATTACAGTGGCCCTAGTGGCTTCTTGGGGAGCATTGTGCCTCCACACCGCTCCAAACGGAGATTAGCATCCGCAAGGGTGTGAACTTCGGGATACATCGTCGTCTCCGCATGCCTCGGTTATCTCTTACCCGAGCTCTTTACTTATGCACTTTACTTTGTGATAGCCATATTGTTTCTTGTCATATATCTTGCTATCACATAGTTGTTTATCTTTCTTAGCATAAGTTGTTGGTGCAAATAGATGAGCCAAGTCGTTTTAGGTTTTGTGCTTGACAAATTAACCGCTAGGTTTATTCTGCATTTGTTCAAGCCTAAACCGTAATTATTTTAGAGCGTCTATTCACCCTCCCCCTCTAGGAGACATCCATGATCTTTCAATCACCCTTTCCTCTTCAAGAGAAAAAACAACGCAAGCTTAAGAAGTAGCAGGCACAAAAGCCATCACCTACGGTGTTGATTTATTTTAGTATTTTCAATGATATTTGTTCAGTGGGATGAGACATTCACGTCCACTACGAGGCACTTTGTGACTCCCTAGATCTTAAGTTGTGTCGGCTCTATATTTTGGAGGTGCTCATAGGGGTAGTGTGTGTGTATGTCCATTTTCTACAAATGGCGCACTTTATTAGCTCAAAATGAGCATGGAGGGAATACAAATATAATGAGCAACACACTCGGTCCCTGTATAGCTAGAATGCACACAATCAACACCAACACACACAAAAATCACACCGGCAAGTAGCAAACTCAAACAAGACCGAAGTTATACCTTGATGGAGTAAAAAAAACTCTAAGGCGATCTAAACAATGATCAACAATCTACGGCAATGATCATACCTGCACCAATAATCACTTGACATCACTAGTACCACGAGAAGAATTCACAACGCATTCAAGAAGTAAACGGCGCTCAAGTGCTAGGAACATCAGATCTAATCACTGAAGACCAGATAATTTGCTTTCACGCTGAGGAACAAGTCTAAGCAAATCCGAGCAATGTTGTCAACAAGGTAATGACATAATAAATATCGCCATTGCCAGATATAACCAATAAGGTCAGACCTCGGATTTTCACCCGAAGCTCGAGACATAACTTGAGAAGCACCACCAAGTTGAAGTCATCTAACGCGTATGTTCATAAGTGTGAGTGTGTGTATTTATGTAAACGTATGTGATCGTACCGTTTTAAACAAAGAAATTGTAATGTCAGCTGAATCAAAAATTCCCTAAAATCCTCTCAATAATTTTCATATTTATGAAAATATTCTAACAGTTTTTTGCAGGAAAACTTTCGATCTATTAATTATTAATCATGGTAGTACAACGAACACAAAAAATAAAAAATAAAAATTACATCCAGATCCGTAAACCATGTAGCGACGACTACAACACTGAAGCAAGCCAAAGGCACACCGCCGTCACTACCCCTCCCATCGGAGCCAGACAAAACTTGTAGTAGTAGATAGTCAGGAAGTCATCGTGTTAAGGTCCCATAGGACCAACACACCATAGCAGCAACTGACGCTGATGGAGAGAATTGTAGATCGAAAGGATCCAACCTAAAGACACATTGACGTAGACGAACGAAGACCGGATCCGAGTGTATCCACCAAAGACAACCACTGACCGAATCATGCAAGATCCACTGGAGACACAACTCCAGATGCCCTCCGATGATGCTAGAGCATCGCCGGGGCGGGGGCTAGGAGGGGAGAACCTTATTTCATCTTCAGGGAGCCATCATCGTCTCATCTTTCTGTGCAGGACACAAACTCTAGCAAAACTTAAAGAAAAATATAAAAACAGAGCTCTCTCGTCGGCAAGGGCCGGGATCCACCGCGCCCCATGGCCCTAAGTGATGGTGTCCTGGACTAGGGAGCTACTCACCATGTCACCTCCCGGCCAGGAGGGCCAGGCTGAGGAGCCCCGTGGCGGTTAATTATTGGGCCTCTTCGGGCAGCCGGTGACTTATACAAGGAAGATTCCACAAGACTTGACGTACAAGACGAGTACTCTTATAAATCCTAGGCCTCCGATACATTATAAAACCGAGGTTAGACTAGACAATAGATCATCTCCTATTCAATAGATTAGAGACATACACATACGATCTCAAGGTAGATCACCATATACTTTGTACTCCATCACAATCAATACAACACAAGCATGACATAGTGTGTTACCTCTTCGTGAGGGCCCAAACCTTGGTAAAATATCGTATCCCTCTTTGTCCTGTTGCCATCGTGTCAAGATAACCGGCTCGGGACCCTCTACCCGAAATCGCCCGGATTTAGCTCTGACACTAAGGCCACAAAAGACGAGGTAGATTGACGCCGACTGGAGGCATAAACCCTGGCCGTCTTTTTTGCTTGGAGAAGAGGCGAAGGGATCGTCAGCCGTGTGGAGCCATTATAATTTAGTTTTACTTAACATTTTTAAAATATTCTAACAATTAGGAAGAGCTTGAATGGATTGACATTATTACGTCTAACACTGCAGCTGCTACTGTTCTTCATAGTCCGTATAATTTTAAATAGGATAACCAAAATTGGTTGAAAATGAAATTTTCTGACGGACGGTCTACGACAAATCCATTGTTTAGACTTGTCACTTTTCTTTCGGAAATGCTAAATATTAAGCATAACAGATCAAACGTATTTTATGACAAATTATGTTGTCATAAGGATGACAATTTCCTTTAGCAAAGATGACAAGTCTTGACCATAAACCAAGCATGGCAATGATTTGCCATACTTGACAAAAGAAATTACCATCCTCACAACAACATAATTTGCCATCTCGGTTATTAGATTTACCATGCTCAAAATTCGGACGTTCGCTTTGTAGCAAAATCTTTTCTACATTAGGATCGTCATGTCACCGGATCCGGTTTCTGGCACGCTGTTATCCTGGGCATAACCACCAGCTTACGTCAATAATTTAGCTTTACCCTCTTGTCGATGCATTGACAGACTAACCGTAACGCTTTGTTCTCGCACAAACTAATCGTGAACGCAGCGTGCAGTTACGTACTACGCAGCGTGCCGTTGGATCTACCGGAGTTCCACGGCATAGAGCCACAGAAGATTCCTCGTGGAGGAGACAAGATGGCTCACAAGCCAACAAGAACAAAAGCAGTGCGCCATCTGTGGCACAGTAGCAGGAGGCGGTCCTCGTCAGCCCCCACAGGCCACCGCGAATTCCCTAGCTTCGTTTTTTGTTTGCTTCCGCGGCTTTGGAGGAGAGACAAGAGCCGGCATGGCTGGCTCCCACGCCCCCGCCAGCTCAGACAGACCGCACTGCCTCGTGGGCCCTTGCCGCCATGTGGCCACAAAGGTGGTGCATCTCGCGTTCGAATTGGCGGGAGCGGTGTTCGGGTTCGGGGGCGATCCCGTAATAAGCCGCAGACACCGAGGGCTTTCAGCTTCAGCCAGACGCCCAAGGGCTCAGGCAGCTCAAAGGAGAACGAATCCATCGCTGTTCACTCGCTCCCCCGCGAGGCAGCCTGCAGTACGTTTCTAACTCTGCCCACACATCGGTTGCCCTTGCCCAGTGGAGAGAGCTTGTGGCTGCGGCTTGCTTCTGTGGCGATCGAGCAACCAATCGCTTCACCCCCTCCGGTAACTCCTTTTGTTCCGTTTCTCTCCCGCTTGATTCCCATCTCTTCTTGTTCGGTTTCCTCCCCCTGTGTCGATCTGCTAGGTGACAGCTCCGCTTGGTTTCAGTCCGTGCGCGGTTCCTGACCATTCTTGCTCCTTCGTTACTGTTGTTTTTCCTCAGATCTTAGCAGTTCGAGTTCAACAAGAGGCGGGAGATATGGAGTGAAGGAGGCAGAAATAATTTCGTTCGGTACGTTTCTTGATCTGTTCACTCCAGTCTAGATGCGGGTCGGCTGCGCTTGTTACCGGACTAGTGGGGAAGTCTGTACGAGTTGAATCGGGAAAATGGTTGTATATGAGTATATGACTGGGTGTTGTTGGAGGGCCATCCATCCTTATGATGTAGGTAAACAAAGTTGGGGATAGTTTGACATCCAAACTGAACCCAGCCCAGACTGTATTTTTTCTTACGAGAACAGCAGGACCTCTGCTTATTCTTTATTAGAAGGGGAAAGGTACAACAATCAGGCGGAACATCACCATAGTGCGCAGAGAAGAGAAACTTAGAATGGAGCCACAAAAGCAAGCAGCAGGTGCTCACATCAGTAAACCTCTAGCGTCACGCCTCCAGCAACCGAACCAAACCAAACCAAAACAAAAAGCTGGCATCCAGACTAAACCGAACTGCATGCCTTTTCCACCCAACCCAATCCAAGCTGTTTCTCACTTATGGACTAAATCACTAAACCCATAGGTTCTTTTATTTTTCCCGATAAACTAAACCCATAGATTCTTTTATTTTTCCCGATAAACTAAACCCATAGATTCTTTTTTCCCCGATAAACTAAACCCATATATTCAAACCATGGACAAAGCAATAACCAAGTAGCAGAGTAGTCTAGGAAAATGATAGCTAGCTGCTATATACATCATGTAGGTGTTCTTGGATGTGTCAGCTGGCATCGAGATGCAATACTGTGCAAGCATGAGGGTCACAAGCATATCCATATCTTAGTTTGTGCCCTATGTCACTACTGCTTAATGAATGAATAACAGAATTGAAACTTGTTTGGTCAAGTAAGGGAAACTCAATCAAATTCACAACTGTCTCAATAGAATCTTTTCCTTTTTTTTGTCTAAATATTCAGTTAAGACCATTCCAAGGCTCCTTTTTATGCAATATTCCCTCCGTAAGGAGAGAGAGAGGGAGAGAGATTGGGGGAGAAACTCCGATGCCATGGCGGTGGTAGGTGTCCTTCTCGTGCAGCGGTGCATGTTGTCACATGTAGAGATCCTCTACACCCGCCCTGAGGCTCACCGACTGGTCGTCATCCACAAAGATGGGGTAATCATCGACACGTGATGGATCGGAGAGGGGGAGATCGTTTACAAGTGGCCGGGGTTGGAGCTCTTTAAAATCTTCATTAGTTACACATATTAAATGGCCCCTCAAGTGACAATTGTGTTCCCGGATGAGTTGTCAATTAATTGTTTTTTCTCGTTCTTGCACAGTTCATCACCTTTTGAGTCATCTGTCGTTCAGGAGCGAAGGTTGTGGATATAGTGACCTTCAGCAGTCCAGCATGACGAAGAAACACAAAAATAGAAAGTCCAAACATCTATTGGAGAACAAAAAGGGTATTCTCTTGACTAGTATGCAACTCACATCAATTATCATGCACGTTTTTGTGTTCTAGACTGTAGAGGGACCACCAATCACATTTTCTCCATTCATCAAATTCTTTTCCATAAATAGAATATTCCTGCTGAGTGTGGATATATTACTGGTTTAGCTTATATTTTGCCTGATCATTCAAGCACTCCAGCTTCTACCATGTATTGTTTGAATAAAGTTTAGTTGTTCTGTTATTTCCTCAGGTGTTGATGAGAATGTGGAGCACATTTTGCGAATGATAGGAGAGGAGAGTGAGCTGGCTGAAAGCGAACCAGATGATTCCGGAAATACCTTGAAGAAATCAAAACTATCCTCCCTTGTAAAGGGCTTCCATGAAGACTACCAATACCTTCACAAGCACTGCAAAGATCTAATCAGTAAACTAGAAAATGTTGGGCACAGTTCCACTGGTTCAGATTCATCCGATTCAGACTCGGAAGGAGACAGATTGGACACTGACGTTCCTAATCAGAAACTAGATGCATTAAATGAAGAAAATGACTGGATGCAGAAGCTTGCTGGAGAACATCAAAGTATGGAAGCAGAGATTCAGAAGCTGAAACAAAATGCAGAAGAAAAAACGAAGGAAATATCTGATCTGAAGAAGCTATTAGAAAAGGCGATAACGGACAAAGAAGCCACTAGTTCAGATGTTGCAAATTTGTCATTAGAGAATGAACATCTAAAATTGTTGGTTGAAGGTGCAGAGAAGAAGGCAGCAGAATCCCTGAAGACATCAACAGACATGGAGAATGAGATGAAGACGTTATCTGGCGAGAAGCAAACTACTGAAAAAGAGAGGGATGACCTGAAGATTTTAATTATAGACCTGGAGAACAAGAGGGAAGATATGAGCAATCAGCTGCAAGATACAGTGGAAAAATGCAATTCCTTGTCATCACAACTTGAGAAGGCCCAGCTAGCTGAGAAAGAAGTGCAGACCTTGTTATCAGAAATCCAAAAATCCAAGAATGAGAACATGATGCTGTCAGTGGAATGTGATAACCTGAAAGCAAATGAGAAGAATGTGGATAACAAATTTTCCGAACTGAGGGAAACTCTTGCTGAAACAAGAGATAAAAATGACTCCTTGATTGCAGAAAACAGTTTACTGGAAAGCAAGCTTCAACTTTTAGGGGTGGAGATAGATGGTATGATAGTGGAGAAAGAGGAGCTAATGAACAATCTGAACAAGGAACGTGGAGCTGCAGAAGAAGAAAAATTAAGAGTAGTATCAGAACATTCCAAGTGTTTGAATGAGTTGGAGCAGGCACAATGTAGCATCAAGGAACTAGAAAAGGAAATGGAATCAACAAAACTTGCACTGAGTGATAATATTGCAGAGCTACTGAAAGAAAAGAATTCCTCGGCATCAGAGCTAAAGCAGTTAGAAGCTTCTTTGAAGAATCTTGAACACGAGTTCGAACAACAAATTAAGCAAATTTCAGTTATGCAGAAGGATAATGAAGACCTGGCGTTGGTGAATTCAAATCTGCATAATGAGCTTGCAGCAGTGCTCGGAGAAAAGAATGAAGCTGTTGCTTCTAGTATTGATCTTGAAAATAAGTTTCAACAGCAAAACCAACAAATTTCAAGTCTTCAGGAGGCCATTGAAGGCCTCAGAGCGGCAAAGGCTGAAATGTATAATGAGGTTATAGTACACGAGGAGGAGAAACATGCAGCAGTTGCTCAGTTAGAGCAGTCGGAGGCTTTCGTCAAGAACCTCCAGAGCGAGATAGAACTAAAACAGAATGAAATTTCACTTTTCCAGCAAGCTAATGAAGAACTGCACGAGAAAAATTCTAGCTTGGACAGGCAGCTGGAAGAAGTTAAGAGTGATCTACAGGCGGAGATCATTCTGTTACAAGGAGAAAAGCAACAAACCATTGATGATTTGCAGCAGTCAAACACTTCAGTCAAGACCCTCGAACGTGAGTTAGAGCAGCAAAGAGAACAAAACTATATTCTACAGGTTGCCAATGAAGATCTGCAGAAGAATGACTGTAACCTGAAGAAACAATTTGAAGATGCCATGGTTAGCCGCCACGCTGAAATTATAGTACTCCAAGACGAGAAGAAAAAAACCCTTTCGGAGTTGCAGCAGTCCGAGGCTTCCATCAAGAATCTAAGAACTGAGTTAGATCAAGGACGAGAGCAAATTTCGATCTTGCATCTAGCTAATGAAGAAATGAAGAATAGAAATGCTAGCTTGAACAAGCAATTGGAGGAATTAAGGAGCAGCTTGTCTGAGGAGATTGTAGCACTAAGTGAGCAGAAGGAAACAGCCCTGTCAGAGTTACACCAGTCTCATGCTTCCATTGGGAACTTGGAGATAGAGTTAGAAAAGCGAAATGTGAGTGTTTCAGTTTTACAGCAAGCCAATGATGATTTACAGAAGAACATCTGTGTCCTGACCGAAGAATTCAACGAAGTCAAGGCTGAGTTGCAGAAGGAGATTAAAGTGACACAAGAAGAGAAGGATACGGTTTTAACCCAACTAAAGCAGGCAGAGTTTTCTATCAAGAACCTTGAATCTGAGATAGCTCAGTTAAAGGAGGATCTTTCAATTCAGCTAGAAAACAATTCCAGCTTGAACAAACAATTTGAGGAATCAAGGACCAATCTGCAGGGGGATATTCTAGCACTTCGTGAAGAGAAAGAAACAGTTCTATCAGAGTTACATCAGTCTCAAGCTTCTGTGAGGAACTTTGAGAGGGAGCTAGAAAAGCAAAGTCAGAGCATTTCAGCTCTGCAGCAAGCAAATGATGAATCACAACAGAACAAATGTGACTTGACCCAGAAATTAGAAGAAGTCAAGGCTGAGTCACAGAGGAAGATTGAGGTGGCACAAGAAGAGAAGGATACATTATTAACCCAACTAAAACGGTCAGAGTCTTCTATCAAGAATCTTGAAAGTGAGATAGCACAGCTGAAGGAGGAACTTTCAGTTCAGCTGGAAAACAATTCCAGCTTGGAGCAACAGTTCGAAGAGGCAATACTAAAAGTTTCTAACTTACATGAGAAACTCGAGAGAGTTCAGGCTGACGCGGCATGTCAAGTTAATGAAATGAACAGTAATGCGAAAGATTTGGAGAAGATAATCGATATATTGTCATCTCAGAAGGCCAAGGTGGAGGGCGATCTGAAAGTTATGGTTAAAATATGCATGGAAAATTTGTCTTCCATGAATGAATTTGAAGATAGAGTTACAGAGAAAGTTTCAGATCATGCTACAAAACTTGCTGACCTCCAGCAGAGCCTCGATGATATCGGTAGCAACTTTCAGAGACTCCATCATGCATATGATGGTGTGTCCACAGAGGCATCTCAGCTTGAGGTACTCAAGAAAAATCATATTGAGCAGATCGGCCAACTACAGGAGAAAAATGCAGAAATTTTGGACAAAAATCGCCATTTGGAAGAGGAAAAGTTTTGTGCAAATAAGGATAACGCAGAGCTGCAAAAGCATGTCCAAGAACTTAAATTTCAGCTCCAGCTAGCCAAGCAGAAGCTTGAAGTTGCTGAAACGGAGAGCAAATGCAAAGAAGACAGCTATGTGATGGCACTGGAATCAACAAAAACAGAGATCGTGCATCTTAAAGAACAAATACAACTGTTCTCTGGAAGGATTAGCTTGCTGGAAGAAAATTTTGTGCAAATTAAAGACAGCGCCAAGTCAGTGGTCTCTAAATTGGAAAATCAATTGGATGAGCTCGAATCATACTCCAGCCAAAGCATGACGCGCTTCATTAACCGCTTATCTGCATGTGGTGGAGAGTTTATTGTCCTAAAAAACATGTTAAAAAATTATCTTGCTGAGCAGAAAGAACTGCTCAAGGAAAACGAAGATCTGGCTATTGGATTGAGAAAAAAAGAAAAGGAAATGTCAGAAATGATTAAGAGTGCTACTGAAGCAGCTGAGAAGATGGTTCAACTTGAGAAGATAATTGAAGAAAAAGACGAGGAACTAGCAGCTAGAGTGCAGGAGAAAAGAGAAGCTATCAAGCAGCTGAGTGACACAATTGATTACCACAAGAACAACAGCGATGATCTGGTCCGCTACATTCGCAGTCACAACCGTCCCCGCCTTCCATTTTGTCTGTAAATTTGATTACCAAAAGTTCATTGTCAGTCAATATATAAGGTGCATTTTATCTGTGAACATCATTAGACAATTATTTCCAATTTCTTTAATGTATCATAAATAGTGCTCAAATACAAACAATATGGGAGTAGTCAAATAGGTCATGGCCTGTGTATTCTATTGTCATTGGGAGAGCTAGAAACACATTTTTCCTTAGATTTTACCATCCTATTCCAATATGGAGGCTCAAGAGGCAACAAGTCGAGTTTGGTGGTCTGAATCATATTCTAATCAGGTAATGTGGCTTTTGTGATGCTCTTGGTCTCCTTTCCCATTTAAGACATATTTCAACATTGTATGGGTCGGACATTATACTCCAACAGTATTTTCTTCCCTCTTTGTTTTGCATGTATCCTTGATAATATGTCGTCTGATTGTCATGGCAGTGTACGATCGTCCTGGAGGTTATTTCTAATTGACTGATTTACCAGATATGAAAATATGGAGTTAACTATCGGGCTGTATTCATGAAAGCGTTTATCAGTTTTGTGTCAAGAATTTGTAGTACCCTGGACTGTGAAAATCCTAGTGCTAAATACGCCATCACTTCATTACAGTACCATTTACCAAGTCTCTGAAGAAAACCCAGAAAAGGTTTTAAGTTTGACCTGGGTAGAAAAAAGTTTCAGCGATCTCAACCTCTCAAGTAGAAGTGCGGCCACCGGATGGTGGCGTCTTGACCGGGTGCTCCGCAGACTGCGAAGCGTAGTGCACGGATCTGAGCAACGGGCGGCGTGGGTTCGATGCAGCCACATTACCAAGTGCGCGAGGGGTTCGATCACGATTCCCTCCCCCCGTCCAAGCCGCTGGTCAACACCACCACCCCCCGCCACGCCAGTCGCCGGTCCTCGCTCGACGGCCTGCGTCTCGGCGAGGAGCCCCGTCGACGCCGACAAGGACGGGCCGGGGCCGGAGGGCGGCCTCTTCTCGCTAAAATCCCTCACCAAGATCTGTTTATTGCTCTAGTTCCCGGCCAAGATCATGCCAGCTTGTTCCTGGCTCCGATTCTGTGGGATTTTCTGGGTCTTTGGTAAGACAGAGACGCCACTAGACAGGATAATATGCTCCGTTGTTCCTAATGCATGAATGGATAGTTCCCTGATGCATGAATGTTGTGGCTACTATTTCGCTCACGTTTAATCTTCAGTGAAATAAACTCCTTCTTTACCATAAGATGCTTGATCTCAGCAACTAAATGACCATACGCTGACCGGGATAAGTTGTCTCCAGTCAAAGCCAAAAGTACCTCCAAAGAATCAGATTGAACAATGACCAGTAAGTTTGTGTGTTGGACTGCCAGAGCCATACCTTGCATTAGCGCATGTAACTCCGCCTCTAGTGCATCGTTACAATTAAATAGACAATGGTAAACTGCAAAGATCACACTTCCATCATGTCTCCTCAAGACCATACCAACCGATGCTGATTCATCCACCATGGAGAAAGCCCCATCAACAGATAAAGCGACCCTATTCTCTGGTGGGCTTTGCCATGGTAGCGAAGCAGTAGCTACCCTTTCATGCACGACCAACCTTTCCTCCACCAATGGATTTTTCCTTTGATGATTTCTTCCGTGTTATACTTCTTGGACAGGTCAAGAGATTGCACGTAACCTTGAAGATAATCAGATGAGCTAGCTTGGTAGTGCATCCACAATGGCCAATGGCGTGGCATGACCGTGGTGTTACAACCCCCTCGTGCCTCAGACACATCTTTGGTCCATCAAATATAGGTTTCTTTCTTCTTAATTTTTGTCCGACGTCTGTCCCCGCATGGGCCGGCCACGCCTGCTCCACAACTGTATCCGTTGTCTATCGTCCGTTGGTAGAGCCGAGCTGGGCTTCTCAAAGCAAAAATAATAATTGATTCCCACTTAAATAGGATCATCTCGCTTTTTTACGCCAAACTTCATAAGTTTATATACGTTCAAGAGTTGCCTCGGAAATGAGCAAGCCGCCTCAATCTCTTAAAAAAAAACAAGCCGCCTTAACAAAAGGAAAACAAAGGTGGTTCTTCTGCACTTCCTGAACTATCCTATAAAAATCATACCAAAAGTACCGTATGTGTAGCATGGTTCTTAATGTATGGTTGATATGCATTTCTGCTAGACCTCTGCATGTGCCTCCCTACCGCCATCGAGTGGCATCATTCGGATGTTGTGTCGTGCTGGTGGATGTTTTGATGGACACATTAATTATCTTTCCCGTTGCAACGCACAGGGATATGTGCCAGTGTCGACAAATTATGCAGCAAAAAATTTATTTGAAACCATGAATAAAACATATATAAATCTGATAATAAAGTCTCAATTCATCACATTGCAACAAACACACCATAAAAATTACATCAAATGAATCAAATCATGTAGGGTAGCTCATTTGATCATTGTATTGAAGAACAAGAGGGAGATTGGCATCGAGCTACTATTATGGACCCATAGTCCAAACATGACTACTCACACATGGACATGCCGACAACAAGGTTAATGTAGATGGTCTTTGTGATGAATTGCCCGTCCAACATAGTACCAAAAAGGCCTCCAGACTGGATCATGGTACAACAGAGAGGTGCAGCGGGAGAAAAAAAAATCCTACTTAAAACAATGAAGGGTTTCAGGAGAATATAAAAGCTAGGGCGCTTGAAGGCGGTGCCTGTGGGGCATGAGGCACTGGCTTGCACCCTTGGCCATGATCTAGAGCACATGTGGTCCATGGGTTTTGCCTTCCATTCTTCTGTTGCTTCCTCAAACCTTGTGGTTTCGAAACTTGCTGACATATTTTTTCCCTGGAAAATTGTTTTTTGAAAAGTCCCAACACTAGAAAACCAAGGATTTCTTTTGACGAGCCACTTGTGTCATGTAAAATCAATTTCCGTCGGCAAAAATAGGTTAGTGAAGGTTTTTGATTGTCACGTTGTCACATGATCTGTCACTCAAGCATCGTCACAGTTATAATGTTGATAGTACAACTGTTTTCGTCACCTAAGATCGTATCTTGGGTGACGGTTCCTGATTTGTTGCTAGAGTCCCTTTCCATGACGGTCAGGATTGTCATCATTTGCACATGATTGTGTTTGGAGGGCTTCCCCTCCTCAACTATTCATAGTGTAGGGGAGGAGGGGCTCCACCACCAAGGGGTGCCCCCCGCTACATGGGCTTTCAAGCTAAGTGGATGCCCCACTTGGCCCAATCAAGGGAGCGGCCCTCTAGCGCCTCCCGGAATATTCCAGAAGGTTCACAAACATTCTGAAACCTTCCCACACATTCTGGTGGCTTCGAGGATACTCCATGACTTTCTAAGTTTTCTACAGAACTCTTCTGGTTTCCTCCTTGAAATATTTTTTGATCTTCCCGGAACTTTTCTGGTGTATTTCTTTCGTGCTCCTAACACTTCTAGTACTCAACAAACTGATGACCTTTAAAACTGTGACCCCGTAGGTTTGTGACATGACCCAGAACTCCTTTCGGTCAATAATCAATGGTGGGATCTAGGCATCCATATTGAATCCTACACATACATGGATATTAAGAATTTTATTCAAATATGCCGTCAATTGCAATATAAAACAAATTGACCGTGTCTACAAACTGCGATGGTTCTGCATGATGTCACTAGTGCGTGGACCCACATGTAAGAAGACACATCACACATGTCTGGACCCACTTGGCAATAGCCATGTCAACATCTCAGCTAGCCCATATATAAGAATCATTGACCGGTCAAACCACATCATTATAACTGTTAGTGACGGTCACCATCACAGAAAATATGATGTCTTGTCTCACATGGAAGCAACCACATCAGCATCTGCTGGGCCCATTTATCAGAATCTTTGATTGGTGAAAATCGACCAACTAATTACTGGTGACGGACTATTGTCACCAAAAACGATCTTTGGTAACAAATTGGTGTATCATAGGTGACAATTTGGGCCGTCAACGAAAATGGTATTCGTGACAAAATTGGGTTCATCACCTAAGAGATGATCTTAGTGACAGAAAAATGGGTACCGTCATGATTTTTTGTGACGGTGGGGGTGACGGCTGAAAATTGTCACCATACCATTTTCGATGCCGAAAATCAATGTTATGTGATGCAAATGAACCGTTGTTAAAAAGCAATTGTTTTGTAGTTCATGAGGCCTCACCACACGGCCACCCCCTGGCCGCATGGGCCTCTCAGGTGCCCCATGGCCCCATCCTCTGGTAGAGGGTCTCTTTTCCTCCAAAATAATTTCTGGCATTTTCTCCTTATTTATTGGGCACTTTTTCTGCACGAAAAACAACACCATGAAAAACTTACTAAAAACAGTGTCAGCACGGATTATGTTTTACTCAAATTATGCAAATTAGAGAACAAATCATAGCAAAAGTGTTTTAAAAAGTAGATATATTATTGACCACAATAGGAGAGCAAAAGTTTCCATGATTTTGTGTTCAATTTTACCATCCAAAAAATAGTACATAGTTGCCACAACAAAATTTGTATCATCTGATTCATATAGCCACGTCAAAATGTACTATATTTATACCTGGCCATCCCTCGGGCCGGGCTAGACAAAGCCCAACAAAGAAAACCTAGGTCCGGGCCCGACCCGGCCATCGGCCTAAAATCTAGGCACAAGCCCGGCCCGTCAACGTAAAAGCCTACCGGGTCTTGGGCCTCGGGCTGGGCCTCTTCAGTAAATCACAAATATGACGGGCCCAAGCCTGGCCCGACCTGACCTCCGGGCCCAATTTTTAGGCCCAGGCCCGGCCCGTGGGCAAGACCGTGTCAGGTCGGGTCGGGCTTTTCCGGGCTGGGTTGCCCATGGTCAGGTATAACTATAGTTTACATCCCAAACATTGTAGAATTTGCCAAACTATAGTAGTTTACTACAAGTATGATGAGTTATACTTGGTTCATGTTATAGGCTAAAGTCACCATGTTTAACATAAGATATTGCCAGGGTGGATACACAAATCTTGAAAAAGACAGTGCGCATTGCATTAAGAAGCTATACATATTTGCCACTCAACACAACATGAGTTCTAACTACATCAATACCTACAAGTATAATATGCTTTTCTGGCATGGTTTGAGTAAATTCACCATGATTGGCACAAAGAATTTCCAGAAGGAATGGACTTTGATAGGGAGAGAACCTGCCTCCCTAGTGCCCCTGATGAGAATGGTCGTGCTCTTTAGGAGGCTCCCATGAGCGAACAACACCATTCATGCTGGGAAATTGCCACGAGCGAATGACGCCCTGCTCATTGAGGTCCCTACTATTAGAATGTTTACACACCCCTCCCTCATACATCCCTAGAGAATTGTTGTGATGTGATGATGTTGCTAGCAAAGATAATTGCCATGCAACTATAGAGAAACTTTGCATATGTCTAGGGGTTGCCTTGTTGTGGCGGAGAGAATGGCCATGTTATAGATAGTAGAATATGGAAAATGTTTTGGTAGAGAAAATTACTATGATATAGAACAAAGAACTCCTGACAAGTTTAGAAATTACCATGCTACAACATAGAAGTCTGGCACATGAACATGGATTGAGATGCTCGAATTGCCATGCTATAGTAGGGAGAGTTGCATATTATATAAGATAAAATTGCTCACATGTTTAGGAATTGTGATTCTAGCGGCAAATGATTGCCATGTTACAACAAAAAGAACTTCCATGGTACAATAGACAAAGTTGCCACACATGTCCAAGAATTGCAATGCTAGCACAAAAGGATTGAGGTGTTACATAAAAAATATTTGTCATGGTACAATAGATAAAGTTGCCATGCATGTCGAGGAATTTTCATGGTACACCAGGGTAAATTTCCGTGCTACAGCAGAAAAAATGCCATGCAACACAGAGAAGTCCACACATGTTTTCACTAAATTTGCTATGTTGTATCAAAGGAGAATATCATGCTATACACGGAAGTTGCCATGCTCTAGACAAAAAAGCACTTGTTCATTGCCATCAATATACACACAAAAAAGTTGCCGCCCGAAAGAGATCTGGAAGGAGGAAGTAAGGAAATAGACTGGACTTCGCAGATGCAGACCTCATTCGCTTAAAAAAGAATAGAGTGACCTTTTGTGACATTCGATCTGGGCATGGATGGAGCGAATGATGCGCCCACGATGTTGCTATGTTGTTACCGCATAGATATTCGCACGCGGGATCAGATGTACCATAGGGTGTTTGCGCTAGAAACCGTTCCCGGGGAGTGTTCGATCATTATCGTTCCCAAAATAAATAGGTAGTCAAAAAAGTGTTGTTAAAAAGTGACCATGCGGCATACATATAAACTACCATAGTGCAATACGAAAAGTAACCTTGCAATATAGTATGACTTAGTACTTCTAACAAGGTTGTGTGTACGTGTGTATGAACATTGCCTTCTTATGTGACACGTATTATGTGAAAGCAACATAGAGTTCCTTTTGGGACTAACACACAAAACAACAAATCTAAGAGAAAGGAAATGTAAGTTACCTTTAGATGACTTACCACTGTGAACCAAGCATAAATTTTATGTCCCAAGTAGTAGCATAAATTGCCACCTAACAAATGTACCCCCCCCCCCAATTGAAAAGTAACATAAAGTTGGCACCCTCGGAAAGGGAAATATAACTTATCACCTTGAACCAAGCACAAATTGTGTGCCTCAGCAAAGCAACATAAAATTGCCACATAGAAATATTTTTTGCAAAAGTTACCCTCCCCAAAGTAACGATTTTTTGGAAAACCAATAATGATTGTTTTTTCATTTATATAGGCAGATGCTACAAGTGGGGTACGACCTATGACTTTTGTGCAAATAGGGGGGAAACACTACTTATAGAGATCGATCATGCACGTTGCACCACGACACATAGTACAAATGACGAGGAAGTAAAATGACAGAAGTGTGATTTACCTAAAATTGTGATTGCAAAAATACCAGGCTGTTTACTCGAAAAAAGTAACCACGTAGAACAATTCTTATTGAAAAGTTACCATGTCATTACAAAGAAGTAACCACATAGACAAGTCACTACCGCAGGATGGTCCAAACGCGACAGTCGAATTAGAGACCCTTCCACGAAACTGTGTGCGATGCATCAATCACAAACGGTGATGTAATAAAACCGTAAAAAATATGTAAAACATTTGCGATGGCGGCGACATCAAACACGGTTTATATTAGAGTTGCGTGTGCGATGAGTGGAAAATGGTTAATCCGGAAGAATTGTTTGCGATGATACAGAACAACAGAAACGGGCAGCCAGATCATGGTGTGTGTGATATACGACATACAGTTTACTAGGATGAACTGTGTGTGATTAGGCAACACAATGGAAATGGTTCAACTGAACAAGATGTGTGTGATATGCGGCAAACTGGTTCGTAATCAGAAATGGGTGCGAAGGCCAATAATAACACAGACGATTGCTGCTAATAAGCCATGAGATTTGCTCTGTTTACAGAAGAATAACATGTGTGTGTGTGTATAACTGAAATAAACATCCAATTACATAAGTGACTATACAGAGCATTCGCACACACCTCAATAAACAATTGCATGCATTCTAAACTAGGAGAAATAATCGTCTGGTCATCTACTTCTTGTGATGCTCCCGCCACTGCTCTGTGGATCGAACCCTCGTTTGGGACAGGAAGAAGACACTCCCTCATGTCAACGATCCGAATGTACATCTCGTAGCTTGTGTACGCGTACTTGGCGTGTTGTTCATCCAGTCTCACATGCCAGACACTATGCCAGGCGTTCTTGTCCCTCTTGCTCTCATCCTTCATCTTCATGTAGTAGGGTGTGACGCCCCCAATTCAACCATACACTAATCATGCACGCAAACGTGTATGATCAAGACCAGGGACTCACGGGAAGATATCACAACACAACTCTAAAAGTAAATAAGTCATACAAGCATCATAATACAAGCCAGGGGCCTCGAGGGCTCAAATACAAATGCTCGATCATAGACGAGTCAGCGGAAGCAACAATATCTGAGTACATACATAAGTTAAACAAGTTACCATAAGATGGCTAGCACAAACTGGGATACAGATCGAAAGAGGCGCATGCCTCCTGCCTGGGATCCTCCTAAACTACTCCTGGTCGTCGGCGCCCTGAACGTAGTAGTAGGCACCCTCGGTGTAGTAGGGGTCGTCATCGACGGTGGCATCTGGCTCCTGGGCTCCAGCATCTGCTTGCGACAACCAGGAAGAAATGGAAAGGGGGGAAAGAAGGGAGAAAAGCAACTGTGAGTACTCATCCAAAGTACTCGCAAGCAAGGATCTACACTACATATGCATGGGTATATGTGTAAAGGGGCAATATCGATGGACTGAACTACAGAATGCCAGAATAAGAGGGGGATAGCTAGTCCTGTCAAACGCTACGCTTCTGGCAGCCTCCATCTTGTAGCATGTAGAAGAGTGCAGATGGTAAGTTCACCAAGTATCATCGCATAGCATAATCCTACCCGGCGATCCTCCCCTCGTCACCCTGTGTGAGAGCGATCACCGGGTTATATCTAGCACTTGGAAGGGTGTGTTTATTAAGTATCTGGTTCTAGTTGTCATAAGGTCAAGGTACAACTCCGAGTCGTCCTATTACCGAGGATCACGGCTATTCGAATAGATAAACTTCCCTGCATGGGTGCACCACATTTCCCAACACGCTCGATCCCCTTTGGCCGGACACACTTTCCTGGGTCATGCCCGGCCTCAGAAGATCAACACGTCGCAACCCCACCTAGGCACAACATAGAGGTTAGCACGCCGGTCTAAATCCTATGCGCGTAGGGGTCTGGGCCCATCGCCCATTGCACACCTCCATGTTGCATGGGCGGCAGGTGAGCATACCTAGCAACCTCCATTACAAAGGAAGTTACGTTATGCGGTCCAACCCGGCGCGCGCCACTCAGTCGCTAACGTCAAGAAGGCTTTGGCTGATACCACGATGTTGAGTGCCCATAACTGTACCCGCGTAGTTGGTTCATGCGTATAGGCCAGTGGCCAGACTCAGATCAAATACCAAGATCTCGTTAAGCATTTAGGATTGCAGGTAAGGGTAACAACATTAGCAACAATGACTGGCTATGCAACATAATAGGATTAACCAAAAGCAGTAACATGCTCCACTACTCTAATGCAATCAGTAGAGAGGAGGAATAGGCGATAT
Organism: Triticum aestivum; assembly: GCF_018294505.1. Classification (NCBI taxonomy): domain Eukaryota; kingdom Viridiplantae; phylum Streptophyta; class Magnoliopsida; order Poales; family Poaceae; genus Triticum; species Triticum aestivum. Next base: position 440,491,188 of record NC_057801.1, on the reverse strand, counting down.
CTGGTGATCAAGGGGGGAAGGGCTTGCTTGGTTGCTCTGGCAAGAAGGAAGGGCCGTCAACACTGTAGTCGTATTGGGGCAGCGGCGTCGGTCTCAAGGTCTAGCAAGAGAAGAGGGGGAAGAAATAATAAATATAATGCAAACATATGCATGACGATGCATGACATGATAATGAGCGATGCTAGGTGTGCCCTCACGCGGTAGTAGGTGATACTGACGAAGGGGGGAAACATCCGGGAAAGTATTCCCGGTGTTTCGCGTTTTCGGACAGATGAACCAGAGGGGGAAGTTGCGTGTTCGCTATGCTAGGGATGTGTGGCGGGCGAACAGGCTGCATATTAGGATTCGTCTCGTCGTTCTGAGCAACTTTCATGTACCAAGTTTTTTCCATCCGAGTTACGGATTATTTTATATTAATTTTTAAAGTTTTAAATCATTTTCTAAATTATTATTACTAAATTAATTCGAAATCAGCATTATGTCAGCATGACATCAGCAGTCAACAAAGGTGTTGACTGGGTCAAACTCACATGTGGGGTCCGCATGTCATTGACTGATCGGGCTAATCAGGGTTTAGTTAAGTTAACTAGTGATTAGGTTAATCTAATCAAGATTAATTAAGTTAATTAATTCCTTAATTAATTAATTAATATTTTAATTATTTTAGTTATTATTTATTTATGTATTTAATTCTCTTTTTTCTGGGCTGCGGGCCCCGGCTGTCAATGGGCCAAAGGGCCTTAACGGGCACGGGCAAGCGGGCATTGCGAGCACTGCAGGCGCAACCCACCAAAGCGCCATGTGGCGCCGATGGCCACCACGTCGTCCAGGCGGCTGGAGCGGCGGCGGGCGAGCAGCTGCGAGGGGCGGAGTGGTTGGGGGCGGCGCGCTCGACAGCGGACGGCGCGACGCGTGCGATGAGGCGTAGGCCGCGGCAGAGCGGGACGAGGGGAGCAGGGGGCTCCGAGGCAGCAGCGGGCGACCGCGAGAGGCGTAGCGGGCGGCGAGGGGCGCTGAGGTCGCGGCGCACTGCAGCAGCGGGAAGGGACAGAGCATGCACGACGCTGCGGCGAGCGCCGGCGCGAGAGGCGGGGCGGGGTGGTTGGCGGAAGCACCAAAAGGGGGAGCGGGGCGCGCGCGGCCATCGCAGGAGGCGCGTGCGGTGACCGCTAGGAAGGAGCAGCACGGGGTGGCTGTGTGGGGCGGGCAGTGTGAGTGCGGTGAGTCCAATGGGCAAGAGCCCGTGACCAAACGGTCACGGGAGACGCATCGGCGACGAGCTCCGCGACCATGCGTTTGGCCTCGTCGTGAGAGCTAGCTAGGGTGCGCGCGAAAGCAAACGGAGAAAGGTAGGAGGTAGAGGATCTCACTGCATGACACACAGAGGCCGGTGAGAGGCTTAGTAGCAGCAGCAGTCACCGGAGTCGAAGAAGACAACGACGACTCAAGGAAGAAGGCGATGGTGTTGGGGGTGATGCAGGGGGTCCCAGCTCGAGCAGGTGGTCAGGGAGGATGTAGCGAGGACCGACGAACCCATCTGGCACGGGGACGAGGCAAGTGCCAATGGTGTCCACGGCGAGGACAGGGCCATGGCGACGGGCGCACTCAGGATCGAGCGAGAAGAGAGGGGAGAGGTGGATCTGGGGGAGGGGAGGCGCAGAGGCGAGCGAGAGGGGGCAAGTGGGAGAGAGGGGTGGAAGCCGAGGCGTCGGGGTGGCCTTATCCCCTCCCAGCGTCGGCACCGACGAGGTGGTTGGGCGGGAACTTGCCCTTATTCTGACCTTGATCGGGGGAACAAGGAATGGGGACGGCAGGGGGGCTGGGCCGTTTGGCCCAGTTGGCCAGGGTTTTTTCCCTTTTCCTTTTTTTGTTTTTTTATTCTGTTTGTCTTTTCCTTTTTATTTATATTACCTTTTCTGTTTTAGTTTTGTTTTCTATTTATCTTAGTTTTAGTAAAATATACACGTAGCATCTAAATTAGTATTTCATCTTAGTCCATAGTCACAAAAAGTCTAGTCCTCAAATAAATTAGTTTGACATTTTATTAAATACAAAAGGTATTCAAATAATTATTTTTACTGTTGTTTTATTCATCTGATAGTATTTAAACATTTTATAAAGGTGTGTCTTCTCCAACATAATTACCTATGCAATATTTGGTTCACTCCAAACATTTTAGTTTTAATATTTGAAAACTTTTATTGTTTGCTTGATTTTGAATTTGAGTTTGAATCGGTTTCGAACTAACGTGAGATTAGCAACAGTAATCGAAGTGACATGGGGCCATTAACAAAGAATTACTGTAGTTAACTATCCATGCGTCACATAGGGGTCGAGGATGGCCGAGGCGAGGTCAACCAGGGAGTTCTGTTTGTTGTTGTTGCTGCCCCAGACCTTGTAGTGGTCCTGGATGTTGACAAGATTCTGGCATTTCAAGCCCGAAACCTTAAGCGCTTTTAGATCATTGGTGGTGTCTGCCGTAGCAAAACTGTAGTCGGAGCTGTTGATAAACCTGGATAAACGCTCGCAAGGTCTTGTGGCCAGGTGGTAGTGGTAGATGAGGACGTCATGTCGCACGCACAACCGGGCGACGATAACCTTCTGATCGTGCTTGGCACGACCAATGGTGTACTCGAGGTCGAAGCCGACCACTTGGTATTTGTCCTCGGCAAGCAACTGCTCCATAGTTTGGATGAAGCTCTCCACAGAGACCAGATCGTTCGTGTACACCACCGAGAAGACCTTCCCCCTCATGTGGGTGTCCATTATGTGATGCGTGGTGAACTGCCCACCGTTGTCGTCGTCGGCCGCTGGGAGCGCCATTGGAGCCACAGGGAGTGCCATTGGAACCGCTGGATGTCCTCTTTGTATGTGTCGTCGTGGGTGTGCTTATTGTGTCATGTGGCGCGAGAGATGAAGGTAAATGGCCGCATGAATAAATGGGGGCCGGGCGGCCTGGATTCTTGGCGCGTCCGCATGGCAGTTTTTGCAGCGGGTAACTGCATCTTCGCGCCACGCCCGACGCACCCGCATGCACACGAACATGCGTGATCGCGCACCGGCCCCAAACACTGGCAGCACACATGAAGGGATGAGGGTGGAGCACCCGGAGGGACGTGAGCAGAGCGCGTTGCGGCCTCCTCAACTGCAAGCAACCACACGCATAGAGCAGTTGAACATGCAGGAAATGGTCGCCTACAAGTCGGCTGACAGTTGCGTCGCTGCGTAGAGAGCGGCCGTGTACTACTACCTCCTTCTTGGTCTATTAGTTCCCTTTATATTCTGTGCCATATTGTGCCCTTCAATTTAACCAACAAAATGGTAATGCATGTTATAAAAATTATATAATTGAAAACTATGTTCAAATATGAATCCAACGATATAATGTTTGGCGACATGCATTCATATTTTATTAGTTAAATCCTACTTATAAACCAGGACGGGGGTATAGTAGATAATTGAATCACAAACATTTTTTTGTTAACCGTATGTGTATGTGGCCTTTCGTCCTCCTCTCGCACGTCTTGTCACCCTGCTGCCACAGACGACTTACAGCGCAAGCTTGCGCAGCGCGCGGGGGCATTCTTTTGGCCAAACGGTGGCTAGAACTGGCGCCAATGAATCATCGGTGAGCCCGTTCTCGGCTTCCCGCACAACCTCGCAGGCTCCCGAGCAAGCTTCCTGCCCGACTCGGTGAAATCCCCCAAAATTCCAATGCTTACCAGCCTGCTATATAAACCCTCACAGTCGGCAAGTCCTGCGTTGCATTTTCCCCTCCCTCCCTGTAGCTTACCTCGTCTGCTTATACCACAATTGCCAATGGCACCAGTCCGTCGTCGTCGCTCACCCACTCCGCCGTCATTAGAGGACAGCTCCAGCAGGGAGGCTACACCGCGGCAGTGGCGTAGTTCCCGGCATTGTGTAGTGCCCGTGGCGTCCCTATTGGGTGTGCGTGGAACACCCACCACATGCTCCACCGTCGCTGCCCGTCAGCAGCTGTTGCCGGCTGCCGTTGCCGCAACCCCACCTTCTGCCGTCATGGCCGCCACATCATCGTCGAAAGCCAGGGCCATCACCTGCTCCACCGCCGCGGACCGAAGGCGGGAGGTGGTCGTCATGGCCGCCACCCCACTGCCGGCCACCGTGGCCATCACCTGCTCCGTCGCCGCGGCCCGAAGGAGAGAGGTGGTAGTCGTGGCCGCCACCCCATCATCGGCCGCCGTGGCCGCCAGCCCACCGTCAACCATTGGGGTCATCACCCGCTCCGCCACCACCGCCTGAAGGCGGGAGGGGGAGGTGGAGGCCCGCATGTACGTCAGCGACCTTGCGCGCTACACCGAGTTCCTAGGGGAGGAGGATGAGCGCCTCATCGAGCATGCAAAGAGCCTTACCGCCACCATGGACATAGCACACGCTGCCACAGAGGCGAGGAATCAAGAGATCTACAAGGAGAACCACCGCTTCGAGAGGGGTCGTCCAGAGATGCAGGGGGCGTTTGAGGTGAGCGTCGCTGAAGGTGCAGCAGTGGCAGGCACCGTATTGCAGTTGTCCAGCTCGTCGGTAGGCTCCCCTCCTCTGCCTCTTACTGAGCGTGCTCGGCAGAGGAGAGGCTGTCGGAAGTAGTACAAAGCCCCTCCGTAGTAGTAGTATTTAGGGGCTATTTTGTTCAGTTCATCTGACTATATATGTGGTGAAACTGTACAACGTACTTAAAATTAGCTAGTATATATAGTTGAAGTAGCCATTTCAGTATGTGGTTGGCAACAATTGGGGAAAAGTTTGGTTGGTTCAACTGTCGAGTTGAACTGTTTGTATAAAGAACGACTACTTAATCTATGAATGAAATATATGCTTAGTTGCAAAAATTAGATATAGCTAGTGATTTTTAGCTGCATATTTTGATAAATCGCAGTGTTACAAGTTTGACAAATGACAATGTTACTAGATCAACAAATGTCAATCTTTTAGTTTGACAAATGGCAATATACCCAATATGACAGATGCAAATCTTACCAAATTGCTTGTACGTGGTTGCACACGAGTCATCCAAAACAACCGTTTACGTTGAAGCGATGTACAAATCCTGCTCGGCACATTTTCTCTTGGCTTAGCGCCGAAGCCTGGCTTTGTATACCATATTCAATCTGAACCATTTGCGTTGAAGAGATGCACAAATCCTGCACTGCGAATTTTCCCTTAACTTAAGGGGGAAGACCATAGCCCTCATTTTGCATCCGGGTGTTCTATGTAAAACGTTTGCGATCAAGAGCTGCACAAATCCTGCTTGGCACATTTTTCCTTGGCTTCCTGGGGAAGCTGTTGTTCTAACTAAAACGTTTGCGATGAGTGTTTTATATTTAAAAAACATTGACATTTTCTCAAAATAAAATCATTTGATAAGTCTGTACATTAAGAGAGAAAAGCGCAAGTTTGTTCAAACCATATCTTTCATTCAGTCACACTGCGAATTTGTATTCATACGATCGAGATACAATATTAACACTAAAAAACTATTTCCGGTGGCGACGGAGGTGGTGTGCCGCGCCGGCATTGTCGTTGTCATCCTCCAGGATGCCGTTGTTGAAGTCTTCAAGGCAGCACAAAATGTTCTTCACATGGAAATCAAACATCATGTCATCAGGCGATCGACGGGCGGGTCGCGGGAGGACGGCAACTGGCAGCGTCCCATGCCGCTAAGGGGGGCACACGCACAAGCACGGGCGCCATGGGTGCAGGCAAACGGACGGGGACTGGCGCCACGGTGGGTGGAGGGGCGCGCACGGGCACGGGCGCTGGTGCTGGCATGTACACAAGCTCGCGCGGGTCCACAGAGACCTCGTTGACGCCTGTGGCTTCCAGCTCTGCGGTAGTGCTCGACAACCAGCCTGTCAATGCTACGGGGATGGTCGCTGGCGCGGGCACGAGGGCAGCAACTACCGCGGCCAGCTCGTTCAGGGCCATATCCATGAGGCCCCATTCCTCCTTATTTTCTATCTCCTCCGGCTCGTAGTCGACTTCACCAAACTTGAAGACTAGTGGAAGATGATGCTTCTATGCCATGGCATTAGTGGAGGTCTGCGGGAGGCGAACAGTAAGGCCGCCCATATTAAACAGCAGCTCGGGCGCCATTAATGGAGAGGATGCGAGAAAGGCGGGCACCCATGAAAGTCAAAGGGCTCGCTTCCTAGTGAGCCTGCATAGCGTACAGCTCGCACGCTTCCTGTTGAGCCTGCGCATTGGAGGACACCTTGCACACCTCTCGGTCAGCCCGAGCACCGGACTGCGCTCGCACGCCTCCCGTCCAGTCAAGCAGTTGTCCGCACGGCACCTCCTATAGCCATTAAAACCAAGACACGTGGCTTCACGTGAATGGTTAACAGAATGCACATGATTTAAATTATACAGACGTTTGAGATATTAAAGTGGCAGCTATTTTTTCAAAATGCCTTTGTTGGCTGTTATTCGAGTGTGCCTTTTCTCAAAATGGACACGAAAAATACCACAACATGTCAGGTGCCATTCCCTGATAGCATGCCAAGTTTCATGAATTTCAGACGAGTTTTGGATTTACTAGAACTTAAAAACAAAGTATCTAAACATTTTGCCGGCAATCAACAGTGCCCTGGTGTTTGAAATTCATTCCCATTTCTTGCATGGGACCTAAGCATGTACCCAAGGACACACATTTCATATGTCAACCCATTTTTCTGCACTGGAGCATGTGCATGTAGTTCGAATTTGAATTATGCACATAAAATGCCTAGAAAACCCAGATAATGTATAAAAATGTCCAAGCGAACCCCGGAAAATCCCAAAAATTGACACAACACTCCTGTCGTTCTATGTTGACACTAGAAAAAAATTGAAAGCAAGAAGAGGCAACAGATATCGTTTCGTCCCCAAGGGTGGCACGTTCCCTACCAAAACCATCAGGCTTGTTGTGAGAAGCTCTGGTTTGCGAGAACCTTATACCCAAACCCGCCCCAAATGGGACAATTTTTTACCACAACATGTTGATGCCGCTTCATGATAGCATGTCAAGTTTCATGAACTTCACACAAGTTTTGGATTTATTAGAATTTAAAAATCATGTACCTCAATGATTGCGGCCGAGCGACGGTGGCAAGGTGTTTGACATTCATTCTTAATTCTTGCATGTGACCTAAGCATGCAGCCTAGGACACAGGTTTGATTTTTCAACCAATTTACATGCACTAGAGCATGTGCCTGTAGTTCAAATTTGAATTATGCACATAAAACATAGAAAACTCAGTTAATGTATAAAAATGTCCAAACGAACCCTAGAAAATTCCTAAAATTAACATAACACTCATGTTGTTCTATGTTAACACTAAAAAAATTGAAATCAAAAAGAGGCAACGGATATCATTTCGTCCAGAAAGGTGAAACATTCCCTACCATAACCATGCGGCTTGTTGTGAGAAGCTCTGGTTGGTGAGAAGCTTATATACCCCAACCTGCCCCAAATGGAACAATATTTTTTACCACCACATGTTGATGTCGTTCCATGCTAGCATGTCAAGTTTCATAAATTTCAGACGCGTTTTCAATTAACTTGAATTTAAAAACCATGTATCTCAATGTTAGCGGCTGAGCGACAGTGGCAAGGTGTTTGACGTTCATTCTCATTTCTTGCATAAGACCTAAGCATGCAACCAAGGACATACATTTCAATTTTGAACCCGTTTATAAGCACTGGAGCATGTGCATGTAGTTCAAATTTGAATTATGCACATAAATGCATAGAAAACTCAGTTAATGTATAAAAATGTCCAAGCGAACCCTGAAAAATCCCAAAAACTGACACAACACCCCTGTTGTTCTATGTTGACACGAGAAAAAAATTTGAAAGTAAGAAGAGGCAACAGATATCGTTTCGTCCCCAAGGGTGGCACGTTCCCTACCAAAACCATCAGGCTTGTTGTGAGAAGCTCTGGTTTGCGAGAACCTTGTACCCAAACCTGCCCCAAATGATACATTTTTTTACCACAGCATGTTGATGTCGCTGCATGATAGCATGTCAAGTTTCATGAACTTCACACGAGTTTTGGATTTACTAGAATTTAAAAATCATGTATCTCAATGTTTGCGGCCGAGCGACGGTGGCAAGGTGTTTGACATTCATTCTCATTTCTTGCATGTGACCTAAGCATGCAACCTAGGACACAGATTTGATTTTTCAACCAATTTATATGCACTAGAGCATGTGCCTGTAGTTCTGAATTATGCACATAAATGCCTCGAAAACTCAGTTAACGTATAAAATGTCCAAACGATCCCCGAAAAAATCCAAAATTTAACATGACACTCCCGTTGTTCTATGTTGACACCAGGAAAAAATTGAAAGCAAGAAGAGGCGATGAATATAGTTTTGTCCACAAAGGTGACATGTTTTCCTAACGGAACCATGAGGCTTCTTGTGAGAAACTCTGGTTTGTGACAAGTTTATACCATAACCTGCCCCAAGTGGGACAATATTTTTTACCCCAGCATGTTGATTCCATTCCATGATAGCATGCCAAGGTTCATGAATTTCAGACGGGTTTTGGATTTACTAGAATTACAAAAGCAAGTACCTCAACATTTGCCGGAGAGCCACGGTGCGGTGGTGTTCGAAATTCATCCCCATTTCTTGCATGGGACATAAGCATAAACCCATGGACACATATACGATTTTACAACCCATGTTGTGCACTGGAGCATGTGCGTGTAGTTTAATTTTGAATTGTGCACCTGAAATGGCTAGAAAACCAATTTAATGTATAAAATGTCCAAACAAACCCTAAATAATTCCAATTTTTTTACGACACACATATAGTTGCATGTTCATTGCAGATAAAGGTTCAAGCAATTCAAACACCCTCCATTGCCATTGTGGCCCCATTACGTAATTCAAATCAAGATGAAAAATCAAGTAGATCGCACACAATTTATTATCACCAACCGTGTGAGATGCAGTGCAAAATATCTTGAAGCACCGTTTGTGTATAGTACGCCTATGGCTTACGCGAGAAGGTGCGATGGCTACAGTCCACAGTCGGCATGTCAACCACACTAGCTCGCTCCCCAAATATCATTTCCCTGTTCAGTCGTTGCCGGTGACAGATGGGGACGTGGACGCGCGTCCTGCGGGCAACTTCGACGGCCCACTCCGGCGAGAGCGCAGCCGCAGCCACCATGCGCGTGCTAACGAGGTGCATGAGCGCGGCCGCAATCTGCGATCGGGCAGCCAAGGTAGCCCAAACGGTCGCTATTGCTTCTCAGGTGGCGGCAACAACATCTGCTTTGGGGATAGCAACTGGCGAGAGCGGCACAGTGATACGTCCATTTTGCATCATGCTTTTATATCAATATTTATTGTATTATGGGCTGTTATTACACATTATGTCTCAATACTTATGGCTATTCTCTCTTATTTTACAAGGTTTACCATGAAGAGGGGGAATGCCGGCAGCTGGACTTCTAGCTGGAAAAGGAGCAAATATTGGAAACCTATTCTGCATAGCTCCAAAAAATCCTGAAACCCATGGAAGTCAGTTTTGGAATTAATAAGAATTATTGAGTGAAGAAAACACCAGAGGGGGCCCACACCCTGGCCAGGAGGGTGGGGGGCGCGCCCACCCCTACTGGGCGCGCCCCTTGTCTCCTGGCCCCCATGGTGGCCCTCCGGTGCCCATCTTCTGCTATATGAAGGCTTTTACCCTGGAAAAAAAAATCATAAGCAAGCTTACGGGACAAAACTCCGCCGCCACGAGGCGGAACCTTGGCGGAACCAATATAAGGCTTCGACGGAGCTGTTCTGCCAGGGAAACCTCCCTCCGGGAGGGGAAAATCATCACCATCGTCATCACCAACGATCCTCTCATTGGGAGGGGGGTCAATCTCCATCAACATCTTCACCAGCACCATCTCCTCTCAAAACCCTAGTTCATCTGTTGTATCCAATCTTGTATCAAAACCACAAATTGGTACCTGTGGGTTGCTAGTAGTGTTGATTACTCCTTGTAGTTGATGCTAATTGGTTTACTTGGTGGAAGATCATATGTTCACATCCTTAATGCATATTAATACTCCTATGATTATGAACATGAATATGCTTTGTGAGTAGTTACGTTTGTTCCTGAGGACATGGGTGAAGTCTTGCTATTAGTAGTCATGTGAATTTGGTATTCGTTCGATATTTTGATGAGATGTATGTTGTCTCTCCTCTAGTGGTGTTATGTGGACGTCGACTACATGACACTTCACCATTATTTGGGCCTAGAGGAAGGCATTGGGAAGTAATAAGTAGATGATGGGTTGCTAGAGTGACAGAAGCTTAAACCCTAGTTCATGCATTGCTTCGTAAGGGGCTGATTTGGATCCATATGTCTAATGCCGTGGTTAGGTTTACCTTAATACTTCTTTTGTAGTTGTGGATGCTTGCAATAGGGGTTAATCATAAGTGGGATGCTTTTCCAAGTAAGGGCAGTACCCAAGCATCGGTCCACCCACATATCAAATTATCAAAGTACCGAACGCGTGATGAAAACTAGCTTGGCGATAATTCCCTTGTGTCCTCGGGAGCGCTTTTCTCATTATAAGAAATTGTCCAGGCTTGTCCTTTGCTACAAAAAGGATTGGGCCACCTTGCTGCACTTTATTTACTTTCATTGCTTGTTACCCATTACAAATTATCTTATCACAAAACTATCTATTACCTACAATTTCAGTGCTTGCAGAGAAAACCTTACTGAAAACCGCTAGCTAATCCCTTTGCAGGAGATGGAACATTTCGACACTCTTACTTATCGAAAGGACTACGATAGATCCCCTATACTTTTGGGTCATCAAGACTCTTTTCTGGCGCCATTGACGGGGAGTGAAGCGCCTTTGGTGAGTGGAACTTGGTAAGGAAACATTTATATAGTGTGCTGAAATTTTCTGTCACTTGTTACTATGGACACTAATCATTTGAGGGGCTTGTTCGGGGTATCTTCACCCCGACTAGAAGAGCAAAGAGTTTCTCATCAACCTACTGAACCTACTGAAAATATTTACTTTGAGATTCCTTCAGGTATGATAGAGAAACTGCTAGCTAATCCCTTTGCAGGAGATGGAACATTGCATCCCGATTTACACCTTATCTTTGTGGATGAAGTTTGTGGATTATTTAAGCTTGCAGGTATCCCCTATGATGTTGTCAAAAGGAAGGTCTTCCCTTTATCTTTGAAGGGAGATGCATTGACATGGTATAGGCTATGTGATGATATGGGATCCTTGAATTATAAACGATTGAAGTTGGATTTTCACCAGAAGTTCTATCCTATGCATCTTCTTCATCGTGATCGTAATTACATATATAATTTTTGGCCTCGTGAAGGAGAAAGCATAGCTCAAGCTTGGGGGAGTCTTAAGTCAATGTTATATTCATGCCCCAATCATGAGCTCTCAAGAGATATGATTATTCAAAACTTTTATGCTCGGCTTTCTCTCAATGATCGCACCATGCTTGATACTTCCTGTGCTGGTTCTTATATGCTGAAGACTACTAAATTCAAATGGGACTTATTGTAAAGAATTAAACGCAACTCTGAAGATTGGGGTGCCGACGATGGTAAGGAGTCAGGTATAACACCTAAGTTTGATTGTGTTAAATCTTTTATGGATACCGATGCTTTTCGTGGATTTAGCGCTAAATATGGACTTGACTCTGAGATAATAGCTGCTTTTTGTGAATCTTTTGCTACTCACGTTGATCTCCCTAAGGAGAAGTGGTTTAAATATAATCCCCCATTGAAGTAAAAGTAGTTGCACCTATTACAGTTGAAGAAAAGACTGTCACTTATAATGATCCTATTGTTCCTACTACTTATGTTGAGAAACCTCCTTTTCCTGTTAGGATAAAGGATCATGCTAAAACTTCGACTGTTGTTTGTAAGAGTAATACTAGGACTTATACACCTACTGAGCAAATCAAAGTTGAACCTAGTATTGCTATGGTTAGAGATCTCTTGGATGATAATTTAGATGGGCATGTTATTTGTTTTTGTGGTGAGACTGCTAATATTGTTAGACCAGATGCTAAGATACATAGACCTGTTGTAGGCATGCCTGTTATTTATGTTAAAATAGGAGATCATTGTTATCATGGCTTATGCGATATGGGTGCTAGTGCTAGTGCAATACCCTATGACTTATATAAAGAAATTATGCATGATATTGCACCTGCTAAATTGGAAGGTATTGATGTTACTATCAAGCTTGCCAATAGAGATACTATTTCACCAGTTGGGATTGTTAGAGATGTTGAAGTCTTGTGTGGGAAGGTTAAATATCCTGCTGATTTTCTTGTTCTTAGTTCCCCACAAGATGACTTTTGTCCCATTATTTTTGGTAGACCCTTGTTGAATACTGTTAATGCTAGGATTGATTGCAAAAAGGATGTTGTTGCTATTGGCTTAGGGGATATGTCGCATGAGTTTAATTTTGCTAAGTTTCATAGACAACCCCGTGATAAAGAATCACCTAGTAAAGATGAGATTATTGGTCTTGCTTCTATTGCCGTGCCTCCTACTGATCCGTTAGAACAATATTTGCTAGACCATGAAAATGATATGTTTATGAATGAAAGAAGGGAAATAGATGACGTGTTCCTTCAACATGGTCCTATTCTGAAACACAACATACCTGTTGAAATCCTAGGGGATCCCCCTCCACCTAAGGGTAATCCCGTGTTTGAGCTCAAACCATTACCTAATAATCTTAAGTATGCTTATCTTGATGAAAAGAAAATATATCCTATTATTATTAGTGCTAACCTTTCAGAGCAAGAAGAAGAAAGATTATTGAAAACTCTAAAGAAGCACCGTGCTGCTATTGGATATACTCTGGATGATCTTAAGGGCATTAGTCCCACTCTATGCCAACACAAAATAAATGTGGAGAAAGATGCCAAACCAGTTAGGGATCCTAAACGACGATTGAATCCCAAGATGAAAGAAGTGGTAAGAAAGGAGATACTAAAGCTCCTTGAGGCAGGTATAATTTATCCCGTTGCTGATAGTGATTGGGTAAGTACTGTCCATTGCATTCCTAAAAAGGGAGGTATTACTTTCGTTCCTAATGATAAAGATGAATTGATCCCGCAAAGAATTATTACAGGTTATAGGATGGTAATTGATTTCCATAAATTAAATAAAGCTACTAAGAAAGATCATTACCCTTTACCTTTTATTGTTCAAATGCTAGAAAGACTATCCAAACACACACATTTCTGCTTTCTAGATGGTTATTCTGGTTTCTCTCTGATACCTGTGTCAGCGGAGGATCAATCAAAAACTACTTTTACTTGCCCTTTTGGTACTTTTGCTTATAGACATATGCCTTTTGGTTTATGTAATGCACCTGCTACCTTTCAAAGATGCATGATGGCTATATTCTCTGACTTTTGTGAAAAGATTTGTGAGGTATTCATGGATGATTTCTCCGTTTATGGATCCTCTTTTGATGATTGCTTGAGCAACCTTGATCGAGTTTTGCAGAGATGCGAAGACACTAGTCTCTTCTTGAATTGGGAAAAGTGCCACTTTATGGTTAATGAAGGCATTGTCTTGGGGCATAAGATTTCCGAGAGAGGTATTGAAGTTGATAAAGCTAAAGTTGATACTATTGAAAAGATGCCATGTCCCAAGGACATAAAAGGTATGAGAAGTTTCCTTGGTCATGCCAGTTTTTATAGGAGGTTCATTAAGGACTTTTCTAAAATCTCTAGGCCTCTGACTAATTTATTATAAAAAGATATTCCTTTTGTCTTTGATGATGATTGTGTAGAAGCATTTGAAATACTTAAGAAAGCTTTGATCACTGCACCTATTGTTTAGCCACCTCATTGGAATTTACCCTTTGAAATTATGTGTGATGCTAGTGATTATGCTGTAGGTGCTATTCTAGGGCAAAGAGTTGATAAGAAATTGAATGTTATCCAGTATGCTAGTAAAACTCTTGATACTTCTCAGAGAAATTATGCTACTACTGAAAAAGAGTTCTTAGCAGTTGTATTTGCTTGTGATAAGTTCTAACCTTATATTGTTGATTCTAAAGTTACTATTCACACTGATCATGCTGCTATTAAATATCTTATGGAAAAGAAAGATGCCAAGCCTAGACTTATTAGATGGGTTCTCTTGCTCCAAGAATTTGATTTGCATATTGTTGATAGGAAGGGAGCTGAGATCCCCGTTGCAGACAACTTGTCTAGGTTAGAGAATGTTCTTGATGACCCACTGCCTATTGATGATAGCTTTCCAGATGAACAATTAGTGGTCATTAATGCTTCTCGTACTGCCCCTTGGTATGCTGATTATGCTAATTACATTGTTACTAAATTTATACCACCTAGTTTCACATACCAGCAAAAGAAAAAGTTCTTTTATGATTTAAGACATTACTTCTGGGATGACCCACACCTAAAGAAGTAGATGGTGTTATTAGACATTGTGTACCTGAGCATGAACAGGAACAGATCCTATGCAAGTGTCACTCCGAATTGTATGGAGGACACCACGCTGGAGATAGAACTGCACATAAGGTATTGCAATCCAGTTTTTATTGGCCTACTCTCTTCAAAGATGCTCGTAAGTTTGTCTTATCTTGCGATGAATGTCAAAGAATTGGTAATATTGGTAGACGTCAAGAAATGCCTATGAATTATTCTCTTGTTATTGAACCATTTGATGTTTGGGGCTTTGATTATATGGGACCTTTTCCTGCCTCTAATGGTTACACACATATTTTAGTTGCTGTTGAATATGTTACTAAGTGGGTAGAAGCTATTCCAACTAGTAGTGCTGATCATAACACTTCTATTAAAAATGCTTAAATAAGTTATTTTTCCGAGGTTTGGAGTCCCTAGATATCTTATGACTGATGGTGGTTCACATTTTATTCATGGCGCTTTCCGTAAGATGCTTGCTAAGTATGATGTTAATCATAGAATCGCATCTCCTTATCACCCGCAGCCTAGTGGTCAAGTAGAGTTGAGCAATAGAGAGCTCAAATTAATTTTGCAAAAGACTGTGAATAGATCTAGAAAGAATTGGTCCAAGAAACTTGATGATGCATTATGGGCCTATAGAACTGCATACAAAAATCCTATGGGTATGTCTCCGTATAAGATGGTTTATGGAAAAGCATGTCACTTACCTCTTGAACTTGAACATAAAGCATATAGGGCTATTAAAGGGCTCAACTATGATTTCAAACTTGCCGGTGAGAAGAGGTTATTTGATATTAGCTCACTTGATGAATGGAGAACCCAAGCGTATGAGAATGCCAAGCTATTCAAAGAAAAAGTCAAACGCTGGCATGACAAAAGGATACAAAAGCGAGAATTTAACGTAGGTGATTATGTGTTGTTATTCAACTCTCATTTAAGATTTTTTTTGTAGGAAAACTTCTCTCTAAATGGGAAGGTCCTTACATTATCGATGAGGTCTATCGTTCCGGTGCCAGAAAAATCAACAATTTCGAAGGCACAAGTCCGAGGGTGGTGAACGGTCAAAGAATCAAACATTATATCTCAGGTAATCCTATCAATGTTGAAACTAATATTATTGAAACCGTAACCCTGGAGGAATACATAAGGGACACTTTCCAGAATGTTTCAGACTCCGAAAAAGAATAGGTATGTGCTACGGTAAGTAAATCGACTCCAAAACAATTCTAATGGCAATTTTCCTCCGTTTTGGAATATTTAAGAATTTTGGAAAGAAAGAAGTAATCCGAGAAGGACATGAGGCCTCCACGAGGGTGGAGGGCGCGCCCCCTGTCTCGTGGCCACCTCGTGTACCTCCTGGACTCCGTTTTCTTGCATGTTACGTATTTTGGTCGGTAAAAATTCATTATATAATCTCCTGAAGGTTTTGACCACCATATCGCGCAATTATCTTCTGTTTTCGTCTCAAGCTGTTTCTGTTGCAGATTTAGAGCAATATGTCGTCTCAGGATTCAGAAGGGGAGAGCTATGTGGTTGATTACCTTGCAAACCCTAAGGTCTACGGGGACTTGGAGCATGGTGGCTGGACCACTGAAGAAGAGGAAGACTATGAGCCTAAGGGAAAGGAGGAATGTCGGTGTCAAAACCGGCGGATCTCGGGTAGGGGTTCCCGAACTATGCGTCTAGGCGGATGGTAATAGGAGACAAGGGACATGATGTTTTTACCTAGGTTCGGGCCCTCTTGATGGAGGTAAAACCCTACTCCTGCTTGATTAATATTGATGATATGGGTAGTACAAGAGTAGATCTACCACGAGATCAGAGAGGCTAAACCCTAGAAGCTAGCCTATGGTATGATTGTTGTTCGTCCTACGGACTAAAACCCTCCGATTTATATAGACATCGGAGAGGGTTAGGGTTACACAGAGTCGGTTACAATGGTAGGAGATCTACATATCCGTATCGCCAAGCTTGCCTTCCACGCCAAGGAAAGTCCCATCCGGACACGGGACGAAGTCTTCAATCTTGTATCTTCATAGTCTAGGAGTCCGGCCAACAGTGATAGTTCAGCTATCCGGACACCCCCTAATCCAGGACTCCCTCAGTAGCCCCTGAACCAGGCTTCAATGACGACGAGTCCGACGCGCATATTGTCTTCAGCATTGCAAGGCGGGTTCCTCCTCCGAATACTTCATAGAAGATTTTGAACACAAGGATAGTGTCCGGCTCTACAAAATAAATTCCACATACCACCGTAGAGAGAATAATCTTTACACAAATTCAATTTGTTGATGTATTTTTCCGTGTGACATCACATCACGGCCAAGCCTTCGCTGGAATCGTTTTTACTATCCCACCTCAGCATGTTTAGCGAGGCGGTTTCCTTGGCACGTCTTGTCAAAGCAAAGATCGTGTCCCCTTATTCCGAGATTCTCATCAATACGGGCGTGGGCAACCCAACCGCGCCATTGATTATGGTGCTTGGGAGATAAGCGAGTTTTATCAGGCTGGTGGGGACACATAGTTTCGTCCGTCCATATAAGGGGATAAGGATCCACCTTTTTACCTACGCCTTCTTCCTCCTTTGCTTATCCATTTCCGCGCACTAGAGCTCCAGCGCCCAAGTCCGCACGTCCCGCCTCAACCTTCCCCAGCCATGTCCGTAGCGGGAGGCAAGTGGATGGTCTCCTCCGTAACGGAGGAACAAGTCAAAAAGCTGTGGAAGGCCGGATACTTATCCAGCAACATCGCGCACCGGCTCCCCGACAAGGGGCAACTCCTTCCTACCCCCAGGCCCCATGAGAGGGTGGTGTTCCTCACCCACTTCCTCCGTGGACTAGGTTTTCCACTTCACCCATTTGTCCGGGGGCTCATGTTCTACTATGGCCTAGATTTCCATGATCTGGCCCCGAACTTCATCCTCAACATCTCTGCGTTCATCGTCGTGTGCGAGGCCTTCCTCTGCATCCAGCCCCACTTCGGCTTGTGGCTGAAGATTTTTAATGTCAAGCCGAAGGTAGTGGGCGGCTGCCAAGCGGAGTGCGGAGGTGCCATGGCGGGCCGGATGGCCAACGTCCTATGGCTCGAGGGCTCCTTTTTGGAGACAATAAAGGGGTGGCAATCGGGGTGGTTCTACATCACCGAGCCGCGTGACCCCAAATGGGCGGCGGCCCCCGAATTCCGATCTGGTTTCCCCACATGGCTTACCTCCTGGAAAGAGACGGGCCTAACGTGGGGAGATTCGGAAGAGCTGACCAGACTCCAAGCCTGCCTCCAAAAGCTGGTGAACAAGAATCTCAAGCTTGTCAACATAGTCCAGGTCATGCTCATACGCCGGATCCTCCCATGCCAACAACGGGCCTTCAAATTGTGGGAGTTTGATCCGACACAACACCAAACCTTGAGCAGGCTCTTCGACACTACGTATGAAGATGCCTGGAAGGTGCTGTTCAAGGGCGCCGAGGCTCCCGCATCCGCTACCGAAGATCGCGGATTCAGCTCGCGGCGTAAAGCCGACGAGGTAAACTATCTTACCCTTTACATGACACTTTTTCATAGTTTGACCCTATGCGGGATCTAAACTCCCTCACCTTTGACACGACTGGCTGAAGAAGGCCGAGCAGGCTAACTATCCGGCTCCTTTTCCAGAAGACCCAGCGGACGCCCGCTTGATGGGGCTGCTGGTTCCGGCACCTCACGTGGTGCCGGAGAACAAGGCCAGGAAGAAGGCCACGGGAACTCGAAAGAGTTCCCGACGTTAGGTGCTATCGGACTCATCATCCGATGACTCCGAGGCGGACTCCTCCCGCGAAGACGAGGAGGAGAAGAAAGAGGCTTCTCCCCCAACAGGGGGAGAGAAGAAAAGGAAGGCCTCCCCAACTGGGGAGGCCGGAGGGTCCAAGAAGGGAAGGACCCTTCCTCCGGACTACTCCACCAACACCGACGACGGCGAAGAGGAGTGGCCCTCGAGGGCCAAGCCCCTGGCGAGATCGTAAGTGTCCGGATTCCAGAATAACTCATGATTTTTTATTTGTCGCATAATGTCTTCTAACGCCGAATACAATCATGTAGCCCGCCCAAGGATGAGCTTCCCGCTTAGTCGAGCGGCTCCCTGGGTTCGTCGGATGTGAATAGCACTTCACTTCCGACGGCCTCCTCCCCTCGCGACGCAGAAGACACCGCGGTGGAGTCCCAAAAGGGGCCGAACCAGGAGGAGGTGGTCCTGGAGGCGCCACAAGGCGACCTCCCGGACTCCGGGCGCAAAGGGGGTAAAAACCCAGAGGGCTATAAGTCCGTCCCTATGCCGGACTCCATACCGGAACCTTCGGTGGTTCCGGAGTCCTGTGGGCAGCCCCCTCGTAAGAAGGGCAAGACTGCGACACCGGCGGCCTCTGTCCAACCGGAGGCACCGGATAATCTGCTGGAGGCGCTTAACGGCGCCTCCAGCGATGAGGGGCACCACACTATTATGAGTGCGGTGATCCAAAAAGTTCAGTCCGCCAAGAGCGGGCTGACTGAAGCCTGTACCAGCCTTCTAACAGGCTTTGAGGTAAGTTTTTAGGATATGTAAGAATATTACCGCATGGACAGTAGACCATGATGCTCAGTTTGGTGTTCAGAAAGAAAAGCCAAGCTGAGGATCTAAAAAGATATACGCAGGAGTCTAACAGAAATATGTCAATATGGGAATGCAGGCTGTGCTGCTGACCTCTGCCGCACTGACTGCGGAGGTCAATGCATTGAAGCAGAGCCTCGAGCCGTCCGATAACGAGCTCGACCTTGCCAAGAAGCAGCTCGAGGACAAGGAAGGTAAGTAATACCTTATTAAAGTAGTACCTTATGGAAAAGGATTTGGTTGCAAAAAATGACAGGAAAACGTGGGTATTGCAGGGGCCACAAACGAGGTGGCGACCCTGAAGGAGGCGGTGTCCAAGGCTGAAAGTAGTGCGGCCTTGGAGCGCACCGAGCGAGAGAAGCAGGAGGCACGAGTGGCGGAGGTGCGGCAAGAGCTCCAGGCTCTCGTGGAGAAACACGAGAGTTTGGAGCGTGACTCGAAGACTCGAGAGTCCAAGCTTGCCTTGGCTCTTGAGAGTGCCAAAGCCGCTAAGGCCGAAGCCCAGAAGGTCCTCTAGGAGATAGAGGCGATAAAGAAGATAGCGGCGGGTAAGGCATTCTTTATGCAAAGCAAGCATATAAAAGTGAATTATCTGTTACTTACCCGAATCCGGAGCTCTCCAGGAGCGTTCGCCAATCTGCCCTGTAGTGTGTCTGATGCTGCAGCGTTCTATTGAGCCGAGGAGGGGAGATTGACGGAAAAGGTGTTCTGGTCTCAATATGCTGAGGCCGGACATCCGGTGCCCTTGAGCGACCAGCTGAAGCAGCTGGTCGAGCTCCATAAGGTGTCCGAACAGGCCATGAAGGGCCTCATAGCTCGACTGTGGCCTAAGGAAGCCATGCCAGGGAGCTACTTCGGTCTGGTGCGGCGGCTGGTGGACGCCTATCCATGGATTGGAGTCATCAAGCACTTCGCCTGCATTGAAGGTGCCCGTCGGGCCCTTGCCCATGCTAAAGTGCAGTGGGGCAAGATGGACGCTGAGAAGCTTGTGACGGACCCGCCACCGCCGGGCAAGGAGTATCGCAAGCCCGAGATGTATTATAAGGGCGTCCTGAAGGGTGCCCGCATTATAGCGGGTGAATGCTCCAAAGATGTAATTTTTGAGTAGACTCGCATTTGTTATCCTGTACGCTGAAAACTTTGTTCATATGCGCTAAGCAACGCTTGTTAATTTAAAATATTACCTTCTGTGCGGCCGTTTATCAAATTTGAGAGATGGCGAGTCGTTGGCTTCAGCCCCCATGCCACGAGTGCTGGGGTGTTCGGGATAAACTTGAGCGCTCTTGTTCCCATTCTTGGGTCCTTTCGAGGGAGGCGTTCAACACAACGAACGAGGCAACCAGACTATAATGCTTGAACACTCTCACTTAGCCATAGAATTCTATAATTTTAAATTTCGGCGAAGCCCCTAGTATTCGGAAGACCGAGTTCGGGGCGCTATCCACGCCTTTGGCCGGACAATGCCGACTCCTCGCTCTAAGTGGCATGAGTCTTTAGGGACCCGAAAAACCTCTCGAACAGCGACCGACTCTCGCCCTATCATGATGGTCAGTTTTAGCTTTCTCCACTGAGGTGCTCAACCCAGCTCAACCGGGGCACAATTGCAGTGGTTCTCCCAGCGCTACCTTAGCCGATATAGCGGAACGTAAGGTACCAAAACATGGGAGCCGGGCAAACCCAACTATTGACCCAAGACATGATTCGGAGCCGATTCATATAATGCTATAAGTTTGGAGTGCCGCACTTGTGAAAGTGTTCGGAATTATCACACCATGTTTTGGGGTACTTAAGCCCCTAGTGTATTAACCATACCAAATTGTACGGGTGCAACATGTCATAGATGAACATTTATAAAGAAAAGAGAAAAAGCAATAATAAGCAGAAGCTATGTATTGTTTATTCAGAAGATACTGCAATGAAAGCAAAATGATACAAATAGTGAGATAAGCAAGGGATGGGCCTATTTAACATGTCCCCCTCCAGGGGTTATCTACGGGATGGCATGTAAAACAGGTATAATGCTCGTAATAAAGACCACCTGGACACTCGACGTTGTTTTTCTGCTTCCCTAGCTGTTGCATCGTGAGTTCGGTGTTTCTACTGCTGGACAGGGCTTCTAGAAAACAGAGTCCTGAGAATAAGAAAAAAAAGAATGGCATAATTGGGAGCCCCTTGTTCGGTTGAGTCGCATTCTGGGCATGCCTTGGTCGTGCCCCTTCCCCTGTGCCCATGGTATCTCCTGGGCGTAGTTATGTATGCGTGGTACTAGTCTCGCGATTTCGCGAGGGCTGGGGTTGGGGCTGCATTGCTACGCGTGCTCAGAACGTGCCAGACAGTCTTGTTTGTAGGTTACTCCGGGCGCGCTTGACGGTGTCCGGATGTTTAGTAGTCGGACTCGAGAATTGCCTTGATAGGCTGCTTTATACTTCCGTCGCGAGGGCCGTTGTGTGCTCCTCCGTCCGGAGAGAGCGTTCGGTGTTTCCATTGACCGTGATTACTCCTCGAGGGCCTGACATCTTGAGCTTGAGGTATGCATAGTGCGGCACCGCATTGAACTTTGCAAATGCGGTTCGCCCAAGCAGTGCGTGATAGCCGCTGCGGAACGGGACTATGTCGAAGATTAATTCCTCGCTTTGGAAGTTATCCGGGGATCCGAAGACCACTTCAAGTGTAATTGAGCCTGTACAATTGGCCTCTACACCTGGTATGACGCCTTTAAAGGTCGTTTTTGTGGGTTTAATCCTTGAGGGGTCTATGCCCATTTTGCACACTGTATCCTGGTAAAGCAGGTTCAGGCTGCTGCCGCCGTCCACCAGGACTCTAGTGAGATGAAATCCGTCAATGATTGGGTCAAGAACCAATGCGGCGAATCCGCCATGGCAGATGCTAGTGGGGTGGTCCCTTCGATCAAAAGTGATCGGGCAGGAGGACCACGGGAACTTTGGGGCGACTGGCTCCATCGCATATACATCCCTTAGTGCACGCTTCCGCTCCCTTTTGGGTATGTGGGTTGCGTATATCATGTTCACTGTCCGCACTTGTGGGGGAAAGCCCTTCTGTCCTCTATTGTTCGGCGGCCGGGGCTCCTCCTCGTCATCGCTATGCAGCCCCTTGTCGTTGTGTTCGGCACTTAACTTGCCTACCTGCTTGAATACCCAACAGTCCCTGTAGGTGTGGTTGGCTGGTTTTTTGGGGGTGCCATGTATCTGGCACAAGCAATCGAGTATGCGGTCCAAATTGGACAGGCCCTGAGTATTTCTTTTGAACGGCTTTTTCCGCTGACCGGGTTTGGAGCCTCTGAATCCGGCGTTGACTGCCGTATCTTCAGTATTATCGCAGTTAATGCGATGCTTGTGCTTGTTGCGACGCGACCTGCCATTGCTGTCCTTGGTATCCAAACTACCAGGGTTTTGGTCAGGTTATTACTGCGAGCTTGCCAGCTGTCCTCTCCCACGCAGAAGCGGGTCATGAGTGTTGTGAGGGCTGCCATGGATTTCGGCTTTTCCTGTCCTAGGTGCCGGGCAAGCCTCTCGTCGCGGATGTTATGTTTGAAGGCTGCAAGGGCCTTTGCATCCGGACAGTCAACGATTTGATTTTTCTTGGTTAAGAACCATGTCCAGAATTGTCTGGCCGATTCGTCTAACTGCTGAATTATGTGGCTTAGGTCATCTGCGTCTGGTGGTCGCACATATGTGCCCTGGAAGTTATCAAGGAATGCGGCTTCCAGGTCTTCCCAACAACCAATTGACTCTGCTGGCAAGCTGTTGAGCCAATGCCGAGCTGGTCCTTTAAGCTTGAGTGGGAGGTATTTGATGGCGTGTAGATCATCACCGTGGGCCATGTGGATGTGAAGGAGATAGTCCTTGATCCAAATTGCAGGATCTGTTGTGCCATCGTATGATTCAATGTTTACGAGTTTGAAACCCTCGGGGATTTGATGATCCACTACTTCATCTGTGAAGCATAGTGGGTGTGCGGCGCCTCTATATTGGGCTATATCACGACGTAGCTCAAATGAGCTTTGTCGACTGTGTTCGGCCCGGCCGGAATTGCTGTATCCGGCGTGACGGTTGTCATCACGTGTCATGGGGCGCCCACGCGATCCTTAGATCTATCTTATTTGCCTTGCCTTGTTCTCCAATATGTCTCGCAAGTCCGGCGCATTTCCCCATGGCTTTGTACTTTTCGAGCGACACCGGGGTGCGGCTTTAGTGGAGGGCCTAGAGGCCTCTCTGTCGCGGCCACGAGGTGGCCGGTCAGCCGCGTCATGCGTTGGTGATGTAGGTTTGGGTGCTTCCTCCTCTAATTGGGGTAGCAGCCTGCGTTTTGGGTAGCTCTTGGAGGGGCGATCGAGTTTATACTCTTCGGCTGCAAGGACTTCGGTCCATCTGTCAGCTAGCAAGTCTTGGTCAGCTCTAAGCTGCTGCTGCTTTTTCTTGAGGCTGCTTGCCATGGCCATAAGCCTGTGTTTGAAACACTCTTGTTCGGCGGGATCCTCGGGCACGACAAATTCGTCGTCGTCGAGGTTTGCTTCGTCTTCGGAGGGAGGCATATAATTATCGTCCTCCACCTCTCTCTCTGCCGCTCTATCATGAGGGCTGGCTTCTCCCTCCTCCTGTGCTGAATCCTGCTGGAGGGGGTTGTCTTCGGCACTGTCCGGGGTGTTATTATCTCCCGTGCCGGAATCACCGTTTTTGCTATGGCAGGTTTTAGAGCAGCGCCGCTGACGCCGGCGCTTGGGCTGTTTCTTGGAGGGGTCATCCTCCGCTGTTCCATTGCCATTCCCATCTTTTGGGGTGTCCACCATGTATATGTCGTATGATGAGGTGGCCTTCCAGTGCCCTGTAGGCGCTGGTTCTTGGATGTCTCCTGCATCGTCGTCCATACCGTCGATGTCTTCGGAGTCAAAGTCGAGCATGTCGGTTAAATCATCGACAATGGCTACAAAGTGGGTGGTGGGTGGGCGTCGAATCTCTTTGTCGTCCGCATCCCAACCTTCCTGGCTGCAGTCCGGCCAGGGCTCTCCTGATAAAGAGAGGGACTTTAGTAAAGTCAGGATGTCGCCAAAGGGCGAGTGCTGAAAAATGTCCGCGGCGGTGAATTCCATAACCGGCGCCCAATCGGATTTGACTGGCAGGGGCGCGGGAGGTTTGGAGTCCAGAGAGGAGTCCGGCACCTTGGAGTCACAGGCTTTGCAAAGGACAGGGATGGTATTTGGCTCAATTGCCGTAGATATCGTAGCCCCCGAGGCGGTGTCTAGCCACTCATCCTCGATCGGTGAAGTCGGCTCCGAGCTAAGGGTCGGAGCGGACGCTGGTGCGGCCTCCAGGGTACTATTCAGCGGCAGAGCTAGATCATACCTATCAAGACAGTGCGTCGCGCTTGGCTGTGGCTCGAATCCGTCGAAGATCAAGTCTCCGCGGATGTCAGCCATGTAGTTCAAACTTCCAAATCTAACCTGATGGCCAGGGGCATAGCTTTCGATCTACTCCAGATGGCCAAGTGAATTGGCCCGCAGTGCGAAGCCGCCGAATACGAAGATCTGTCCGGGGAGAAAAGTCTCACCCTGGACCGCGTCGTTGTTGATGACCGAAGGAGCCATCGGGCCTAAAGGTGACGACACAAAGGAACTCTCAATGAAAGCACCAATGTCGGTGTCAAAACCGGCGGATCTTGGGTAGGGGTTCCCGAACTGTGCGTCTAGGCGGATGGTAACAGGAGACAAGGGACACAATGTTTTTACCCAGGTTCGGGCCCTCTCGATGGAGGTAAAACCCTACTTCTGCTTGATTAATATTGATGATATGGGTAGTACAAGAGTAGATCTACCACGAGATCAGAGAGGCTAAACCCTAGAAGCTAGCCTATGGTATGATTGTTGTTTGTCAGACTAAAACCCTCCGGTTTATATAGACATCGGAGAGGGTTAGGATTACACAAAGTCGGTTACAATGTAGGAGACCTACATATCCGTATCGCCAAGCTTGCCTTCCACGCCAAGGAAAGTCCCATCCGGACACGGGACGAAGTCTTCAATCTTGTATCTTCATAGTCTAGGAGTCCGGCCAACGGTGATAGTTCGGCTATCCGGACACCCCCTAATCCAGGACTCCCTCAAGGAGAGAAGTTCAGACGAAGACGAAGCCCCATTACCTCAACCCTGGGACATGCATGTGGAGTTTAAAAAGTCAAGCCTCCCTGATAGAGCAAAGAAGCCAAAGATCGAGTTTATCCCTTTTCGCCTCTTGCAAGAAAATAAACAGGAATTGTGCAAAAGAATATTAAGTCTTGAGCAAGAGATCGATGAACTAAAGGAGCAAAATACTATACTCAAGCGTAAATTGAGGAAGAAGCCTACATCATCAACAACTCCTACTTCACCACCTTTGATGACATAATCACATGGGTATGGGCACTCCCCTTGGCAACTGCCAAGCTTGGGGGAGGTGCCCCGGTAACGTATCACCATCACACTCCAATCTTTACCGTTTTACTTAGTTTGATCCTTTTAGTAGTATCTTGATCTAGTAGATTGAAGTTTTGGTATCAAGTAGTTTTGAGTTTTGCTTTGTGATCTCTTTATGCAATCGAGTCCGTGAGCTATCTATAATAATAAAGATTAGTGTTGAGTCAAGGGCTTTGCTATCTTGCCATGATCTTGAGAAAGTAGAAAGAATAAAAAGAATAAAAGAGTTCATACTAATCTTATGGATAGTAATAACTTCACACATAGAAAGTATGAGGCATAAAAGTTGTTGAGAGTTGACAAACGTAGTTTTGGTCATCATTGCAATTAATAGGAAGTAATAAGGAAAGATAGGTTTTCACATACAAATATACTATCTTGGACATCTTTTATGATTGTGAGCACTCATTAAGTATGACATGCTAAAAGATTTGATGTTGGACAAGGAAGACAATGTAATGGTTTATGTTTTCTCACATCTCAGTTAAAGTATATTGTCATTGATCTTCCCAACATGTTGAGCTTGCCTTTCTCCCTCATTCTAGCCAAATTCCTTGCACCAAGTAGAGATACTACTTGTGCTTCCAAATATCCTTAAACCCAGTTTTTGCCATGAGAGTCCACCATACCTACCAATGGATTGAGTAAGATCCTTCAAGTAAGTTGTCATGTTGCAAGCAATAAAAATTGCTCTTTAAATATGTATGACTTATTAGTGTGGAGAAAATAAGCTTTACATGATCTTGTTATGGAAGCAATAAAAGCGACGGACTGCATAATAAAGGTCCATATACAAGTGGCAATATAAAGTGATGTTCTTTTGCATTAAGATTTTGTGCATCCAACCCTAAAAGCACATGACAACCTCTGCTTCCCTCTGCGAAGGGCCTATCTTTTACTTTATGTCTTTTACTTTATGCAAGAGTCAAGGTGATCTTCACCTTTCGCTTTTTCATTTTATCCTTTGGCAAGCTCCTTGTGTTTGAAAGATATTGATATATATATATCCAATTGGATGTAATTTAGCATGAATTATTATTGTTGACATCACCCAAAGGTGAATACGTTGGGAGGCAACACAATAAGCCCCTATCTTTCTCAGTGTCCGGTTGAAACTCCATAACCGCAAGTATTGCGTGAGTGTTAGCAACTGTACAAGACTACATGATAGTTGAGTATGTGGACTTGCTGAAAAGCTCTATTCTTGACTCTTTCCGATGTTATAATAAATTGCAATTGCTTCAATGACTGAGATTATAGTTTGTTAGTTCCCAATGAAGTTTCTGAACCACACTTGACATTATGAATTGATTGTTACTTGAGCATAAGAAATCATATGACAAAATCTATATATGTTGCTGTTATAAGAATGATCATGATGCCCTCATGTCCGTATTTTATTTTTATCGACACCTCTATCTCTAAACATGTGGACATATTTTTCGGTTTCGGCTTCCGCTTGAGGACAAGCGAGGTCTAAGCTTGGGGGAGTTGATACATCCATTTTGCATCATGCTTTTATATCAATATTTATTGCATTATGGGCTGTTATTACACATTATGTCTCAATACTTATGGCTATTCTCTCTTATTTTACAAGGTTTACCATGAAGAGGGGGAATGCCGGCAGCTGGAATTCTGGCTGGAAAAGGAGCAAATATTGGAAACCTATTCTGCACATCTCCAAAAATCTTGAAACTCCACGAAAGTCAGTTTTGGAATTTATAAGAATTATTGAGCGAAGAAAACACCAGAGGGGGCCCACACCCTGGCCAGGAGGGTGGGGGCGCGCCCCCTGTCTCCTGGGCCCCCTGGTGGCCCTCCGGTGCCCATCTTCTGCTATATGAAGGCTTTTACCCTGGAAAAAATCATAAGCAAGCTTACGGGATGAAACTCCGCCGCCACGAGGCGGAACCTTGGCGGAACCAATCTAGGGCTCCGGCGGAGCTGTTCTGCTGGGGAAACTTCCCTTTGGGAGGGGGAAATCATCACCATCGTCATCACCAACGATCCTCTCATCGGGAGGGGGTCAATCACCATCAACATCTTCACCAGCACCATCTCCTCTCAAAACCCTAGTTCATCTTTTGTATCCAATCTTGTATCAAAATTACAAATTGGTACCTGTGGGTTGCTAATAGTGTTGGTTACTCCTTGTAGTTGATGCTAATTGGTTTACTTGGTGGAAGATCATATGTTCAGATCCTTAATGCATATTAATACTCCTCTGATTATGAACATGAATATGCTTTGTGAGTAGTTACGTTTGTTCCTGAGGACATGGGTGAAGTCTTGCTATTAGTAGTCATGTGAATTTGGTATTCGTTCGATATTTTGATGAGATGTATGTTGTCTCTCCTCTAGTGGTGTTATGTGAACGTCAACTACATGACACTTCACCATTATTTGGGCCTAGAGGAAGGCATTGGGAAGTAATAAGTAGATGATGGGTTGCTAGAGTGACAGAAGCTTAAACCCTAGTTTATGCGTTGCTTCGTAAGGGGCTAATTTGGATCCATATGTCTAATGCTGTGGTTAGGTTTACCTTAATACTTCTTTTGTAGTTGCGGATGCTTGCAATAGGGGTTAATCATAAGTGGGATGCTTGTCCAAGAAAGGGCAGTACCCAAGCACCGGTCCACCCACATATCAAACTATCAAAGTACCGAACGCGAACCATATGAGCGTTATGAAAACTAGCTTGACGATAATTCCCATGTGTCCTCGGGAGCGCTTTTCTCATTATAAGAAATTGTCCAGGCTTGTCCTTTGCTACAAAAAGGATTGGGCCACCTTACTGCACTTTAATTACTTTCATTGCTTGTTACCCGTTACAAATTATCTTATCACAAAACTATCTGTTACCTACAATTTTAGTGCTTTCAGAGAAAACCTTACTGAAAACCACTTGTCATTTCCATCTGCTCCTCGTTGGGTTCGACACTCTTACTTGTCGAAAGGACTACGATAGATCCCCTATACTTGTGGGTCATCACACAATAGCTATCCGTTCCGCAGTGGTGGCCTTAGCCCTGATGGAGGCCGCCCACGACCATGTCAAGCCCGCCCATGACCAGCTCATGGCGGTCACCGCACAAATCGAACAAAGCTTCGCCGACAATGGTCGGCAGCCCATGGCCGAAGTGTTGGCAATCGCCGAGAGCGTTCGAGCAGCCGTCCTTTCCTCCGCCGCATACCTTGCCACAACGGAGCCCGTCCAAACCTAGATCACAGCCGCCCACGCCCAGCTTGTGGATGCCTTTTCCAAAGAGATGGTGGACGCGGATGGCGAGATGCTTGCCGAGTATGGTGTGATGTATGCCATGGACACTACAAAAAAAGGCACATCCATGACATTTTGGGCCGAACGAATTTTTTTCGTGTCATACTTATGACACTTCTATGACGGTAATTGTGACAAAACCGGGTATCATCATAGATGTGGTGGGCTCCTACTTCTATGACAAAAAATCAAGACAGAAAATGGGCTTTTCGTCCTGGGTGGGCTGGAGACGCAGCTGCATGACATTCTTTGGGCCGTCCATGATGATAAAAACTGTGGTAGAAGCGAGGGCGAGGAAAATATAGGAGTGTTCCCGGTTACGGTGGGTGGTCGGGGCCGAGCGATGCGCGTTTCTCTCATACACGTACGCGTGTGTGTGCGAGGTGTTGGGCTCTAACTGAACCCGAGCGAGGCGTTGGGCTCTAACTGAACCCGAGCGATTGCACTAGCTATGTTACTGAACCTGAGTGATTCCTTCGCTACTGCTACTAACTGAATCCGATCGATGCTGCCTCTGGATGAACAGTGAGCGTTGCTGGGGGATTTGGATGAACAGTTCCCAGTGGGGGTGGATGAACAGGACCCCATGGTGTTGCCTCTGGATGAACAGGACCCCGATCGATCGAGCCGGTTGGGGCTGGATGAACAGGACCCCATGGAGGGCTAGATGAACAGGACGACCCCACGGAGGGCTGGTTGAACAGTAAACGGTGGAGGGAGGGATGAACAGTAGCTCGTGGAGGGGTGGTTGAATAGGAGCCCGTGGAGAGGGCTGGTTGAACAGCAACCGGTGGAGTAGCGCATGGTGGAGGCTGGATGAACAGGAGCCCGTGGATGAACAGTCGCAGGTGGAGGCTGGAGGAGGTCGACGGTGGATGAACAGTAGCCCGTGGAGGCTGGAGGGGGTCGACGGTGGAGATGAACAGTATCCCGTGGAGTCCTGTTCTGTGGTACGCCACACCCCTCCCAATGAACAGGACCCCCGTTTCGACCGTAGCGCTCCAACACAAGTCCGTTTCCTCCGTTTTGCGGTACGCCACACACCTCCTGATCAATAGGACCCCATTTCGACCATAGGAGGTCCAACACAAGTCCGTTTCCTCTGTTTTGCAGTACACCAGACCCCTTCCGATGAACAGGATCCCGTTTCGAACGTGGCCGGTCGAACACAAGGCTGTTTCCTCCGTTTTGCGGTACGCTAGGCCTCGTTTCCATCGGCTGTTCTGTCCAAGCCCTCCCAATGAACACGACGACGCATTCCGTTCCGACCTAGCCGGTTGGCTCCCCATGAACATGGCGACGATGCTGTTTCTCCGTTTCGACCCAGCCATGTACACGAGCCCTGGCCGTACGTATGCGCCTCTACTATGACACGTATGTACGTACATGGGGGGCGAATCCTTTTCTTTCTTGCACACTGGCCGCTGTACGTACGTGTACATGCTACATGTGCGCCTCTACTATGACACGTCGCGCCTGTACATCGACCAGTATGTACGAACACGTTCGTGACCAGAATGACAACGCTACGTACGCTTCGACCAGGTGGGTCCCGACTGTCAGGCACTTCCTTCTATGCGAAGATGTAGCTAGTGGGTCCCAGCAGTCAGGGGGGCGAATCCTTTTTTTTTGCCCGGACGCACTTCCTTGCATGCGAAGATGTAGCTGGTGGGTCCCAGCAGTCAAGGGGGGAATGTTTTTTTCACGAAATACGGTGGCCCGTCCAGTGGGTCCCTGCTGTCAGGTGGAGGAATATTTATTTTGTGCGTAATAAGGAGGCACTTCCTTGCGGCCGTCGTGGACGCAGCTGTCAGCCTCTCCATGTACAGCACTCTTCCGATGGAAGTCGTTCCTTGACCATGTTGACCATGCCGCGCCGAGAGCACCAGGGCGATGGACGACGGCGAGGCCTAGGAAGGGGACGACATGAAGCCGGGAAAGGCGCGACAGTGGAAGCCCGCGCGGAGAGGAGTACGAGGGTTCACTGGTTCGGCTGCGTGTGAGGCTGCCGTCGCCTGGGGCCTGGCCAGCGGTAGGAATAGTAGGGGTGGTGAGGCCTCCGCGGCAGCACAGCCGGCCACTGGAGGTAGGAGCATGCGACACGACCGGTGCTGCTTTGGGCGGCTGGAGCAAGAAGACCAGAGGTTGAAGAAGCACTACGGTCGTTGGATGGACATCGTACAGTCACTGGAGCTAGAATCGTTCATATTGACTAAGTTGACAAAGCACTCCATCCCCATCAACTTAGTAGGCCCACAAGTCAGTCTCCCACCAAGGTGGGTCCTAACTAGCAGGGGGAGTATTCATTTTTTTTGTGCGTAATAAGGAGGCACTTCCGGTGGGTTCGAGCTGACAGCAGGGGGAACATTTTTTTTGCGAAATACGGTGGCCCGTCCGGTGGGTCCCAGCAGTCAGGGGGGAAATGTGTTTTTCACCAAATATGGTGGCCCGTCCGGTGGGTCCCTGCTATTAGGTGGAGGAATAATTATTTTCCGCGTAATAAGGAGGCACTTCCTTGCGGCTGCCGTGGACCCAGCTGTCAGCCTCTCCACATACAGTACTCTTCCGATGGAAGTCAGTCGTTGAACACATTGACCACGCCGCACCGAGAGCATCACGGCGGTGGACGACAGTGAGCCCTAGGAAGGGGACGACGTGGAGCCGGGGAAGACGCGGCAGTGGATGCCCACGCGGAGAGGAGTACAAGGGTTCACTGGTTCGGCTGCAGTGTGAGGCTATCGTGACCGCAGAATAACAGAGGGTGTGGGTGAGTGGAGGGATGGCCTGGCCAGTGGTGGGAGTAGTATGGGGGCGGTGAGGCCTCCACGACAGGCAGGTGCAGGCGGCACGACCGGCCACGGGAGGCAGGTGCAGGCGGCACGACCGGCGCTGCTTTGGGCGGCTGGAGCAAGAAGACCAGAGGTTGAAGAAGCACTATGGCCATTGGATGGACATCGTACTGTCACTGGAGTTAGAATCGTTCATATTGACTAAGTTGACAAAGCCCTCCGTCCCCGTCAACTTAGTAGGCCCACAAGTCAGCCACCCACTATGGTGGGTCCCAGCTAGCAGGGGGTATTCATTTTTTTGTGCGTAATAAGGAGACACTTCCTTGCGTGCGAAGATATAGCTGGTAGGTCTGACCTGTCAGCAGGGGGAATGTTTTTCGTGAAATATAAAAGCCCTTCCCATGGGTCCTAGCTGCCAGGTAGAGGAATTATTATTTTGCATGTAATAAGGAGGCATTTCCTTGCGTGCGGCCGTGGACCCAGCTGTCAGCCTCTCCACGTACAGTCCACTTCTGATGGATGTCGTTCATTGACCACGTTGATCAGGCGCGCCGAGAGCACCAGGGCGGTGGACGATGGTGAGGCCTAGGAAGGGAACGACACGGATCTAGGGAAGACCTGGCAGTTGTTTCCCACGCGGAGGAGTATGAGGGTTTACTGGTTCATTTGCCGTCCCCGGAGAATAACAACAGGTGTGGGTGAGTAGAGGGATGACTAGGCCAGCGATGGGAGTACGGTGGGGCAATGAGGCCTGCACGACAGCATAGCCGACCGCGGGAGGAGGGAGCAGGCAGTCCCGCTGGCGCTTGTTTGAGTGACTGGAGCAGGAAGAGCAGAGATTGAAGAAGCACGACAACCGTTGGATGGACATCCAATAGTCACTGCTCTCATGTGTTGACTAAGTTGACACGGCGTTGCGTGTGCGTCACCCTTTTTTTTAGAAAAGCATACGCGTCAACCTGTAGTGGGCGCACAAGTCAGTCTCAAATCTGTGGAAAACAGTATACAACCCATCTGCCATTATTTTTAATAATGTACAACCCATTTGCTAAATCTTAAGAATTTGTTTGGAGCCCATCTTCTTTTTGTTAGCATTACACCCCATATTGTGGCCACGGTTAAAAAGTATACAAAGTTTTGCATATTTTGGTGCGGTCAACTATTTTTAATCCCAAAATATCGATTCACATTCAAACTATTTTGAAAAATAATTTATATAAATATAAAATACAAACAATGGAATTTAAAATCTTGTAATAAAAAAAAGAAACTAATTCCTGGTTTGATGCGTTTTAAAAATGTACAGCCCATTTCTAGGCAAATCTAATGAAACTCTCCTTGTCTTGAAAGATTTGCAGCCCAGCAGGGCTGATAAAGCAAGTAGCCCTCATTTGGGTATTTCTTTAAAAAAATAGAACTGGGCTAGCCATTTTCAGCAAGAAAAAAACACAACTGGGCTCATGATGTGGTAAACATAAATAAAACCTTGGCTAGACGGGCCACAGCCCCCGCACAGCCCCGTTGTTACCCTGATCCGTCGCTAAAACTAGTATAAATAACAACTGCTTGTTCCTCAAAAAAATTGTGTGACCTGCTGGGTCCCTGGTGTCAGCCGCTCATAGTGTAATGCTCTCATTTATTGACTACGTTGACAATGGCGTGAGCCCCAGATGTCCAACCATTGGAGGAACCATATTTTTGGGCTTGTAATATAGAGGCACTTGCTTGCGTACTGCCATGACGCTGGTGGGTCTCTACTGTCATCCTCTCCACATACAGTCATATCCTTGTTCCTCTTGGTTGTTGACAATGTTGACAACGCAAGAGGGCGACGCACCGCGCACGGCGAGCAAACCAAGGCCATAAGGCGGAGGACGACGACGAGGCCTCGGACAAAATGAACAGGAGCAGTGGAAGATGCGCCGGTCCAGTCGCAGGCGGAGGGGAGTACGAGGGTTGACTGGTTCGGGTGTGGGTGCGTGTTGGGTCTGATGTCACCAGAGAATAACAGGACGTGTGGGGGAATAGAGGGAGGGACGGGCCAATGTTGGAGGGTACGTACGGTAGGGCAGCGGAGGCGCAACCAGCCATGGGAGGCGGGAGCAGGCGGAGCCGACGGGGTGGTTTGGTTTGGGTGGCTGGAGGAAGAAGAAGACAAGAGATAGAAGATACATGACAGATGTTGGATGTCAATCCAACGGCTGGTAGGCAGAATCGTTTGTTGACTGGCTAGTAAGTCGACACCACCTTGGATAGGCTATTTCCTCACGGGTCCCAAATGTTAGAATCCAAATCTGTCACGGTCATGCATCCTTTCCTATGAAAATTTACAGCCCATTTGATGTGCTAGTTCGAAATAAGTTTGTGGGTGTTGGTGGGGGCTAATCACTTGGCTTCTGTAATGCACAGTGAGCTCAAGCAGCCAGCGAGAGTGATGTTATTTCCCTTGGTTGGGATTTGTTAGTTGTTACAATATTTCACTCTAAATTAAACGACTAGAAGCCATTTGCCTTGTTTCAAAGAAAATATGACAGTCACAGCCGAGTTGAAAAGGGCAAGAACATCTAAGTCCAGCTTATAAACTGTACAAAAGCACGAGGGTTAATTGTTCATCAGGTTTTACAAAAAAACCAGGTTGAAAAGGGCAACAACATCTAACTCCAGCACTGTTTTCGGTAGTCACAGTCAAATGGATCGGTCAGGTCCATAGAATGAACATTCTGGGTCGTAAAATTTACTAGATTATGACCACAATATGTTGTAAATAGAATCCCGACATGTTCAGAAGCTCTTTTGCCCACCTGAAACTCCATTTTTTGCTCTTCCACATACCCATCCATCAAAACCATGCTGCTGATAAACTTAAGCCCGATGGACAATAGTAACCTCGCATTCAGCAGGAAGAATGTGACAAATCTAGTGTTTGCCCGGTTGGCTACATATCGTTCTAGCATTATTGTCTTCAATCCAATCTCATGAGAAGTGAGAAAATCTCGATGCTTACGAATCCATCGATTGGTTATAACTTTCTTACCTCATCCTGTTGCCTAAATAGACATGAAGATTGAAAACAGTTAAGGTCTAAAAAAAGAGTGTCAAAAGAGCAATAGCTAAACGGTTAATTCTAGTACACTATATGCGGGCTTCCAATGTGCGTGAAATTATCACCTTTATATACAACTTCTCCAAACATGGAAAGCATTGCAGCAAGCCAATAATCTTGTTCAGATCAAAACTATTCATTTGGATATATATAAGATCTTGACAGAATCCAGCACCATTGATAGGCCATCCATGGAGAAACTCTTCATTGAGCATAGAACATAATATTAGTACAAAATGTGTACTCCAAGATGATATATAACTTATGCACAGAAATTTAAAATGCAGCTTATGGTTACAAGTGTAGATGATAATATAAAGTACCTGAAGAACTGTGGAGCCAAACACCATATTGAAATGAGCACAGAGATCATGTATTACACCCAAGGTCTCCAGTTTAGCCGCAGAGAGGATGGTTATTTGCAATGGTGAATAACTAGAATCAAGGATCAACCTTTGAAGTGAAGGGGCATCTTGGATGATGAGCTGCCTTCCGTCAAAAGAAATTCCAATTCTTACAAGGTTAGGCGACTTTATTTGGAGACAACCGATTCTAACTGTGAAAACAAGCACCAAGCACTCCAGGGCAGGGCAACTAGAGTGGATGATGCTGTGCAATGAGGCCTCCGATATACGAACCCGCACAAGTGAAAGTTTCTTGAGAAATGGGAGTCGAAGGTTTAGTACCAGATTGGCTGGTAGGTAGCACAATGCAAAGGTGGCGGTGTGGAGAGAGGAGGAACACCGTGAGATGGACATCGGTGCTGAGGGCACAAGTACATGGCGTTCGGTATGTGGTATGTGATTTCTAGGGGAATAGTAGAACTCAAGCAGCTGTAGTTCTGTGAATTCAGGGGGTTTCAGCCGGGCGTCGACCATGCAGGGCATGGTATGCTTGCTCCGGTAGCATGACGGGATGCAGAGGCTTTGAACGGAGCCCTGGTGGGAGGAGATGATGGCTCTGGGGATTTCAAAATCATTGAAGAGAGATAACTGACGACAGTCGAGATTAAGGGGCACGACACTGCATAGAGGGTGCCACCGAATTGAGAGGACTTGGGTGTGGCAGTAATCCTTGGTGGGGAGAAGCGAGATGATCTCTCCAAGGGCGGCGTCCGGGAGATCGCTGATGTGGTCCACCTGAGATTCTTCGGGTTCCTAGGATCCGGTGGGGGCAGGGTCGCCGCTTCTCCCCGCTTTGCTGGGTGCGGGATTTACAATAGGCGTCGCCGCTGGCGGGAGCCTCATCTTCTTGGCGCTGGGGTCAGCCGACTCCATTTTCCTCGAGGGCGTCGCGTCGCGCTCCCGGATTTGAGCAGAGTAACGAATGACAAGCCTAGTTGTAGTGCAAGTGAAGAAGAAGGGGAGCTGGGTTTTCTTCTATAGTAGTGAGGAAGAAGGGGAGCTGGGGTTTTCTGTAGGAGTGAGGTGAGGAATTTGGGGGTACCAGTGGAGCGAGCTGACGTGAGGTGGGTGGGAGTGAGGAGGAAGAAGCGCACCCAGGATTTTTGGGGGGCGGTGTGCTGGGTGTGGGTAGCGCCTCTCATTCAGTAAATATATGGGCTTTTGAATTGATTTTACTATTTACTAGGGTGGATGGGCTGTTTTGTCTTGGGCCCAAAGAAACAATTACTACTAGTACAGTGGAGACACTCAACAGCTACCCAGAAAAACAATTACTACTAGTACAATGGATACAATACCGCTTCTGTCTCCTCCTAGGTCATCAAAACGTCTCCCTCTACTGAATGTCGTTATACTTCTGTTCACCGACATGCGGGCCATGCAGCGCGTGGGCCCAAATGCCATCCACCAAATTAGAAGGCAGTATGCAGGTGGAGAGTCACCCCGGTCATAGCGCGGCAGTAACGAGTCGTCGTATCACAAAACCCCACCTCCCTGTAGTCTAAGTTTGATGCACAGAGCAACCATCATTTCACTCTTCACTGAATCCCCTTCTCCCTCACCGTCTTCAAGAAAGGCAACACTCGCATCTGCCACTGTTCTTCTCTCCCAATGAAGGGATGGTAAGTGGATTTGTGATGTTAGTATATTTTCGTTCAGAGAAAAAAAAGAACTTTTGCAAAGTAGTAACCGATCCTCACTCTCTTTTTTGTTTCATTGTCATTGCGATTGTGTTTTCCTTTCAATGGTCTCCTAGTATTCGTCAGTTTCATGATGGACCAAGGAGAACCAGGAAAAGATCTGCCGATATTGGAGCAGACGCGGGAGTATGATCCCCACGAGACAGAGAGCTCCAAGAATATGGAGGCAGCCACCGAGCCGACCCCAGATACGCTCACGGCCACTACTGATATGGTCAACGCCCCGTTTAAGGTTACAGCCCCCGTGGCACTGCAGGAG